>NW_020664419.1:62212391-62219758 GCF_002925995.2 Terrapene triunguis | reverse complement strand
GGGGGGGCGGCCGGAGGCTTTTTCGTCTGGGGCGGCGAAAAAGCCAGAGCCGGCCCTGACTGGTCTTAGGTGGTTTAGTTATGATGAAGGATATGATTTAGTCATGGAGGGTCACAGAAGTCACAGATTCCATGACTTGACCAGACCTCCCTGACTTCAGCTTCAGTCGTCAGCAGCGGCGGCAGAGCCAGCTCAGTGCGCCCCCCTCTCCCCATGGCTTCAGCTGGGGCCGGAGTTGGGGCTGTGCATCCTCACCTGCAGCTTCAGCCGGGGCCAAAGCAGGGGCTGTGCAATCCCCACCCCGTAGCTTGAGTCAGGGCTGGAGCTGGCCCCTGCCATCCATGGCTTGAGCTGGGGCTATGCACCCCCCTGCACCTTGCATCTTCGTCCGGGGCTGAAGCTGGGGCTGTGCACCCTCCCTCCCATGGCCAAAGTGGGGGCTTGGAGCTGGGGCTGCTCCTGTGGTGCTGGGACTGGGGCTGTCGTCCCCCCCCAAAATGGACTCCAGCTGTCATTCCTCCTTCCTCCCAGCAGTCCCTCCCCCATTATTTTAGTCAAAGTGATGGACAGGTCACAGCTCCTATGAATTTTTGTTTATTGCCCACAACCTGCCTGTGACTTTTACTAACAAATAACCATGACAAAATCTTAACCTTAGTTTTGATTTACTAGCCAATAACGATAATATTGAGATGTTTTGGAGGGGAAATGCATATAGTAATCAGTTTTGGGGGTAGGGTGAGCAGGAGAGGAAAGGCAACTCACAGGAAGAGAAGAGCTGTGTGGATGACAGAAATTCCATTAGACAAAAGAGTTTGAAATTTGGAAATTTGGCTTTGTTTCAGATCAGAACAAAACTAAAAAAAAAAATTAAATGAAAGTCCCCAAAATATTTCATTGTGGATCAATCAAAACATTGTTTTTGACAAAATTGAAACATTTCCTTTTGATTCTAACCTTTACATTTTATATTCCAATATAAGACCTAATACAAAGTTTTAAAAAAAATGAAATGAAGTCATTTGAAAACAAAAAAAAATTGTTCTGAAATGTGTCTTTTTTTTATAGTTTTTCTCTTTGCCAAATTTTGTCCATTTTGCTGAAAATTTGGTTAAGTGTTTTTATTTGCACAGTACTGCATTTTCTGACAGAAAATGATGCCACCAAAGCTTTTTCCATCTTCAAACCATCTCCAGTGAAGAAGACTGAAAGGATGTTTTGTTTTTCAAAACAAGAAGACATAGTTCATTTCATTGCAACAGCATCATCAGCAGTGTCCTCACTTCAGGTCAGTTTATAAATGCTTTTACTCTCACTGCTTCTCTCTTTATCTCCTTTCCAATTCATAATATGGTGGTGTCTTTCCTGCTATGACAATTCTCCTGGTTGCTTATGATACAGTGCTTGATTCATCTCTAGACATGCTTTCTTGGGTATTCTTTTTGGAATATAAAATCCCAAATGAACTATTTTCAAGCTACCAAGACAGGGTCAAGTTATCATTTAGCACTTCTATTTTGGTAGTTTCCCTGGTTTGAGTTGGAATAAAGCACTTTTCACATTTCTTTCTTCTTGGAGGTATACGAGATGACTGGTTACTGCATTTGCATTTAAAATATTTGCTGGTATAATATGAGCTTTTTGTGTGAAAATTAATTTTCATGTTGTTTTTTTTTAATCCTGGTCTAACAAACCCTTATCATAAAATCTGATTTTCTATGGTAGATCTGCCCATCAAATGATGAATGCTTCAAATGAAAAATAAGTATGCAGTTGTTCCAATTTTTATCTTTTAAGCTTACTATGCTAAAAAAATTATTAGGGTAGATGTTGCATATGAAAAGCAATTTTAAAAAAAACAACAACACTGGGCCTCCTATTTGAAAATTACCAGCAGAGAGCATCATTTTCTAAATTAGTTAGAAACAAAGATTTTTTTTAATGTATTCTAAACAAACAAACCAAAAACAAAAATCCAACTGAATTTATCATCAGAACTGCAGCTTTGTGACAGAATAGCTCTAGGGGAGATAGCGCATTTCTAAATGAATTATCAGGAAACATCAAATTATTTGACGATTAAAGTAAGTGCCTTTGAAAGAATGGATTCATTTTCTTTGAATGTTTTAAAACCCACAGTTAATATTTTGACATCATTATGGTTGTTTTAGAAACTGAAATGTCTGATGGCTCTAGTCTAAATGTAGAATTCTAATTTTAAAATTCCTTTTGTTTCAAGTTACTGACTTTTTATTTAAAATAAACAGGATTGTTGACAATACAAATTATTTTCTTAAATAAGTATTAATAATGAGGGTAACAAACACAAAAGGTAAGAGTACAGATAGCTGAGACAGTATACATTGTGAGCTACAGTAGATAAATATATTGTTTTATAAAAACTATCAATACATATTTTTAATCAGTTCATCCCAACTGATGCAAAAGTTATTTCAGGAATATAGTCTCCAAATTCCTATTTCTGAGCTATTAGGAAAATGTCTTAATTTGTTGAAATTAAACAAAGACACATACTGGTTCTGAATTTTTATATCTACATCCATTTCCAAGTGGAATGAGGCTTGTTTTTTAAAGCAAAGGTATCATTTGCATTGAAAACAGGTAAAAATGTGTGTCTTGTATCTATCTACTTTTATGTCCTTCAACAATATATTATTTAGGCACCTCACAATCATTAATTAATGTAATGTCAGAATACCAATGTGATGACAAGAAGTATTAGTTATTCTTGAATTACATATGGGGAACTGAAACATACAGTTGAAGGCCAAAATTTGCAAAAAATCTGGTCATAAGTTACACTGCTCTACAGTCAAAATGCTTCTGAAATAAATGTAGTCAAACTTTACTAATTCTGGGTCACTGAGAACGAAAATGATGCTTAAAATTGTTGATTGGCTCTAGTTTTCAAGATATGCTATTGGGTCAGTATATACGACCCTTGACTTGGGAATGGCGGAGGATGAGTGAGTTATAAAGGGAAGGGATCTCAATTTAAACCAGAAATGACTAAAATACATCTTTGACTGGATCTATGAATAAATCTATGACTGGGTTTGGAGAGTACTTGCTTTTTAGGCAAAACAATGAATGATGCAATCTGAAGCTGGTATTGCGTCATACATGATATGAATTGCATCATGTTATTCCTAGAAGTCATGGATGATGCAATCATAACGAAGCTTACATCACTCTGCTGAACAAATTGCCCTATATCAGCTCTAGAAACCATACAGTTTCGTGCTCTCTTATTTGTCAGTGTTTGATTTTGCAAAGGGGCACATTTCTGTTTAGCCAAAGTGAGCAGAGATGCCTCGTACTTGTGTGAACAGTGCAGATAACTTCTGCTATATTTGTGGTGAAGTGACTTTTGCATCACAAAAGCGCAGTATAACCACTATGGTTAAGAAAGCCTATCACCTTTATTTTGTCTGCAAAATTGGAGATCAGGATAAGAAGTGGGCCCCACACATATGCTGCAACACTTGTGCAACAAATCTTCGCCAGTGGTTGAACAGGAAAAGGAAATCTATGCCTTTTGCAGTGCCAATGATTTGGAGAGAGCCAACAGATTATACCAGCAATTGTTACTTCTGCATGGTGCCTCCAGTTGGGAAAGGTGTGTCAAAGAAGAAAAAGTGGACTGTGCATTATCCAAACATTCCATCAGCTATACGCCCAGTACCCCACGGAGAAGAACTGCCGGTTCCTGATGCACCAGAATCATTCTCACTTGAGTCAGACGAGGAAGAGGAAGAGGATGAAACTTCTGGTCCTGAACCATCAATGTCACAGGACCCACATTTTCTCCCATCCTCCTCCTCTGAACCACACCTCATAACACAAGGTGAACTGAATGACCTTGTCAGGGATTTGGAACTACCCAAGAGTAAGGCAGAGCTGTTGGGCTCCAGACTACAGCAGTGGAATCTCCTGGCAGGTGATGTTAGGGTTTCCATGTTCCGTGACCGTCAAAAGGATCTTGTCCCATTCTTCTTCATGGAAGGTGATCTTGTAGCCTGCAACAACATCGATGGTGTGATGGCAGCCCTCAACATCGTTCACGATCCAGATGAGTGGAGACTGTTCATTGATTCATCGAAGACGAGTCTTAAAACTGTTTTACTGCATAATGGCAATGTTTTGCCATCAATTCCAGTTGGTCATACAGTCCATATGAAGGAAACCTATGACAACATGAAACAACTTTTGAGGTGCATAAACTATGACCAACATCAGTGGCAGCTTTGTGGCAATTTGAAGGTTGTTGCTCTCTTGCTTGGTCTGCAGACTGGATACACAAAGTACTGCTGTTTTCTCTTCGAATGGGATAGTCGTGCAAGAGATTCCCACTACATCAAGAAAGATTGGCCACTCCGACAGTCATTAGAGCCTGGGAGGAAAAGTGTTCAGCATCCACCACTTGTTGAATCAAGGAAGATTTTGTTACCACCCTTACACATCAAGCTGGGTCTGATGAAGAACTTTGTCAAGGACATTGACAAAACACAAGCAGCTTTCAAGTACCTCCGTGGAAAATTTCCAAGGTTAAGTGAAGCTAAGATAAAGGAAGGTGTCTTTGTTGGTCCTCAGATTCGTCAACTTCTTCGAGATGATGCATTTGACCATGCACTGCGTGGCAAGGAAAAGACGGCATGGAAAGCCTTCCAGTTAGTGGCAATAAATTTTCTCGGAAACAACAAGGCAGACAACTGCAGGTTGTTGGTGGAAAACCTCCTCAAGGCATACAAAAGCCTTGGTTGCAACATGTCACTAAAGATAAATTTTTTGCACTCTCATCTAGATTTTTTTCCACCGAACTGCGGAGCAGTGAGCGACGAGCACGGCGAGCGATTTCACCAGGACATTGCAACAATGGAGAAACGCTATCAGGGCAAATGGAGCCCATCAATGCTTGCAGACTATTGCTGGACAGTGACAAGAGATGCTCCATTTAATGAATACAAGAGACAAGCCAAGAAGTGCCGAGTAGACACTGAATAGGACTAAACTATGTACAGAATAGTTTTTTGCCTTTTGTTTCATAATAAATTTTATTTATATAACCCTTTTGCTGATTTTTAAAGTGTTACATAAACAGGACAGGTGAAATATTATCATGTAAAGCAACCATAAACACATGAAAAGACCTAGGTTTACAATTTATGATTCAAACTCTACTATCTACACAATATACATAGACATAAAATGTAAAAACTTAAATATCTTAGAAACAGTAGCCAATCAGTTGTTTTAATTGTCATATTTGAATTCAGCACATCAAAGTACATAATAAATAGCACATTTTATCTCTGAAGTAGACGACTTCTCAAAAATTGTAGACCAGTGTTATTTGCTCAAGGTCACACAGGAAGTCTGTGACAAAGACAGGAACTAAATCCAGATCTCTTGAGTCTCAGCACCTTAACTAGAAGACCATTCTTTCTACCTTGTGATTACACATTTTTTCATTGCAAAAATAACTATTTTGTTGAAGTTGTGAAATAAGCAGAAATACAGGAAATCACGTGAAAGAAAATGGTAAGAATGTACATGTCACAAAATCTTGTGAAATTAAAACTGTGAGCTTCTAGAATCTCTCTCTCTTTTCTTTGGATTGTGCTAATAAGTGCATTCTCTCTTCCAGAGTTACTCCACCTTAAATCCTTTGCTGTTATATTCTTTGAGACATTGAAGAGTGGAGAAGAGCCTTTTGGAGTTAGTTGATTATGAATTTACATGACAATTAGCACCTTTTTAATTGGCCTCTGCATGCACACTCATGGTCACCAGCAGTTTTTGATCACTTCTAAAATCATTCACTCCTCTGCTGTACCCGAAAGGGTGAAAGACATGGGGAAATTAATATGACAAATTGCCAGGTTATAATTCTTATAATAAGCGATTACTCAATGGGAAAATAAAAGTCAAGATGAAAAGAGCACTTTTCTGGAATTGTATTCAATATGGAAATGGATTTTAGCAATGAGGGAAGTACTGGTAGCTAAATGACAGTAATAATAGCTTATTTAGTGACAGTAAAATCCCAGCTATCTGGAGGTTTTGGGTGACACCTAAAATCCACACATAATCAGGGGACTTAACCAAACAAACCTGGTTGTCAGGATCTCTTTTTCCCTCCTGTAGAGTTTAGGAGCTTCCCAGGACCAAAGCGTCAGTGAAATCTTAAGGGACGTATCTGATTTTCAAATAATCAAGAGTTCAGATAAATCAAGGTTTTACTGTAATGCCTTTACTCGCAAAGAATCCAAAAGCTCTTTCTACGTTACATACAGAATTACTTAACCAACCAATCAACTGCAGCCATTGCTTGATCCTGGAGCGCACCATTAAAACTACATAACAAATTAGGAAGGGATGTGTAGAAGAATATTGTATTCAAATGAAACCACAATGGGAAATGTAAGTGTGGACCTTAGGGCTAATACCTAAAGTCTCAACTATTGGCTTTGTGTTATATGTATACATACAATCTCAAGAACTGTGAATGCTCTTGGGGAACATTATGTAGCTATTGTACTTGAGTCAATAATTTTATAATATCTTCATTGTATTATTGCTAGAGTTTAGATTTACAGTAGAAAGCATTACCCCTTTGGTTCAAATGGAATCTAACAATAGAATATAGGGCTTTATTCAATGTCCACGGTCGTCAATGGGAATTTTTTCATTGATTTCTTTAGGAACTTGATTGGACCCATAATGTCCACAGCTATAAGCAAATGACTTTTCACAGACAAAACTTTTTTATGGAGAAAATATGAAATACAACACTTTGGGAAAATTATGATTTTTCATAAGTTTCCTAGTCAGAAATTAATCAGATTATAGGTTTGTAAACCCACCTATCATTTCTATCATCATATGTTTTGTGACAAAGTTCCTCCTCTATCTTGGTGGGTCCTGCGCTTATTGGCGGATTTTCTTGCCTCAGAGATTCACCATGTGGGTTGGGGAACAGCCCAGAGACCTTCCCCTCTGGAAGAACCCACAGTCCAGGTCAATTGGGAGGTTTGGGGGGAACCCGGGCCCGCCCTCTACTCCGGGTTCCAGCCCAGGGCCCTGTGGACTGCAGCTGTCTATAGTGCCTCCTGTAACAGCTTCATGACAGCTACAACTCTCTGGGCTACTTCCCCATGGCCAAACACCTTCCTTATTCTCACTACAGGACCTTCCTCCTGGTGTCTAATAATGCTTGTGCTCCTCAGTCCTCCAGCAGCACACCCTCTCACTCTCAGCTCTTTGCGCCTCTTGCTCCCAGCTCCTCACACTCGCCCCACAAACTGAAGTGAGCTCCTTTTTAAAACCCAGGTGCCCTGATTAGC
>NW_020664419.1:62146207-62212381 GCF_002925995.2 Terrapene triunguis | reverse complement strand
ACTCAGGGAACAGAAAACTACTCATCCAGTGACCAGTATATTTGCCCCCTACCAGACTCCTGTACCCCACTGGTCTGGGTCTGTCACAGTTTCTAACGCAAAGGTTAGATAGGGCTGAGGTTCTGAGCAGATTCCATCCATGTCTATTTTAAATCACAATTGGAGCCTGTTGGGGTGTTGCCTGGATGGTTTTATATACCATGTTATACCACTGTCTCCTTGGACGTCCACAGCCTCTCTCTCCATGCACTCTTCTATAGAGAATAATTTTAGATAGTTGGTATTGTGTCATTCAAGCAACACTGCCAAACCATTGTAGCTGGTGCCTTTTGATGATTATAGTCATGTACTGCACTTTCAGTCTTCCATGGATGTCATCATTTCTGATTCTATCTAGCCTTGTCATGCCTAGGATATGGCGTAGACCCGTCATTTCAAATGTTTGCAGCTTTTGCTCCAGCTGCCTTGTCAGTATCTGTGTTTCACAACCATAAAGTAATGTGCATACAATGAGCATTGTATATAAACTGGCTTTACAGGTCATGGACACCGATTTAAGGTTCCAAGCACTTTTATTCAGGCTCATGAGCGTTCTGCTGGCAACAGTTATCTGCTTGTCAATGTCATCTTTATAGCAGTTGTCATGTTATGATGGAGCCCAAGTAGCAGAAATTGTCTGTTTTTTTCAATGTCTACATCATTAATAATTAGTTTAGCCTGTTTCTTGAGTTTCGATGTTACCATTAGTTTGGTCCTTTGTTCATTCATTTTTCATCCCCATTCTCTGGCTGTCATATACAAGTTAGCTGCTACTTCTTGGTTGAACTCTTCCATAGGCATTATCATTACAATATTGTCTGTAAAGTCCAGGTGATTGATAATTTGCCCTGATATCCTGCAGGTTCCACCCCACCAAACTTACTAAAGGAGTTGGATAAGATGTTTTCTAAGTGTAGAGTAAAAAGTATTGGACTGAGTATACTTCTCTGTTTGACTTCAGTTTTCAGTCCAAACCACTCTGTCAGCTCACTTCTGACTCATTCTGCATACCAAGCTTTTCCATACTGCCTCTGCAGTTTTTGAATCAACTTGCTGATAAACTGCACCATTTGAGTACTTTCCACAGAGCCTCTCTGTTAACAGTGTAAAATGCTTTCTTAAAATCAATGAATATGCAAAATAGAGTTATTGAACTGTCTCTCTCTCCAGGATTTGACAAAAAAAAAAAAATCAGTATCTGATCTACAGTGGAATATTCAGAGCCTCTGCTCATATTTTCATTCAGCTGAGAATCACATAGAATTCCTTACTAGAAATGCTTACAAGACTTATTCCTCTGTAGTTGTCACCATCCGTTGGGTCACCTTTCTTAAAGGTGGTACAATGATTGAGCATTGCTAGTCTTCAGAGACTTCATCCTTCATCCAAATGAGGTTAAATAGTTTGCAAAGGAGTAGACCCGTGACTTTTTGCCACGTTTTAGCACTTCAGGTGGTATAGATCTAAACTAGGTGCCTTGTTGTTTTTCAGGGACCTGATTGTGCATCCAATTTCTGCTTCAAATATCAGTTTGTCTCCTTCATTGTTGCCTTCACAGTTGATAGCCTCAAGGATGGCTCGGTTGACTTGACTATTCATGTTCAACAGCTGATGAAAATATTCTTTCCATGTTTTAAGCTTTTGATCTTTATCTACTGTATAGTTTCACTGAACATTGTGTAGCTGACTTATTACAGGTGTTATCTTCTTTTATAGGAATCTAACTTTCTGAAAAAGCCCTCTGACATTACTTTTATAAAGTGTTGTTCAAAGTCTTCGTTTTCATTCTCCCAAGCCAGCCTTTATTAGACCTTTTTAACAATTCTTTTTAGTTCTTTGCTTAGCTGTCTGTATTTGTTTTTCTGCTTACGAAAATCTTCAACTTTCAGATGTTCTGGATATGCTTCCTTTTTTTCTTGATAGGTGTTCAGTCTGGAGTCACCAGACTTTCCTTTTTGGATACCTCATCCCTAAAACCTCTGTGCTTCTGGCATTAATGATGTGTTTTGCCTCTGCCCAGTTCTACTCTGTTTGTTCTGTTCTACTGTTATGTTCTCTAGGTTTAAGAGAGAGGCAAAGCAGCCACTGATGGTCTTCTGAAAGGTCACCATAGAGTCTGAATTTTTCAAAGTTTTGACACATAGACTCTCACCATTTGTTGCAAATTTTAAAGTATTAAGTCTGATCCTGACTATAACAATCACTGCCGCATGGACTGAGTCTGCATTTAGGCTTCTGTAGACCCTGCAATCTAGTATGCTTGTTTTCCAGCATTGTCTTACTAAGATTAAGTTGATCATGTTTTCTGTAGTACCATAATCCATGTTTCTTTATGGACTCACCTGTGCTGAAATGTGTGTTTATTATAAATAAGTTGTTGACAGTGCAAACATTTGTTTAGTACTGTTGTACTAGTTAACCAAGTGCTCCATTCAACTCTAAACATGGCTGTATTTTATTAATAGGGAAAAGATTTTCTGCATACATATATAGGATCAGAGTCTCCGCTCAGATATGCAAATACAATGCACAGAGAGGAATTGCATAACATATCTGAGAGTATAACTTGAACCATAGTATGTATAATCAGTAAATATATAAAGCACTTGAGAGCCATTTGGATAAAAGTGCTAGGCAAATGTAAAATCAGTATCATGTCATTATTATTAAAGGGTTTTAAGTAATCTAAGCATTTATATTCTTGTTTTTATCATTATTAAGCCATATCTATGATTCCTGAAATATGGACGCAGTTAATTTTTACTTCACAAAACTTATTGGTAAAGTTGATCTCCGTGGACCAGATTGTGAGCCCCTTTTCACAATAGTGAGTTGTACACAAGTATTCTCATTGACTTTATTGGCCTTGCTTGTGGAAATAACTATTTCCTGTTGTGACTAAATGCTTCACAATTGGGCACTATACATAAAGAATATTACATATTGCAAGTGTTTCTTTCAACTACACTGGTGCAGTAAAGTTCTCTCCTGAGATCTCTCATGGTCTAAGTCTGATCTGATGACAAGGGAGTTGAACACAGCCCGTGATAATAACCTGTACAGTTGAAGAGGTTAATGGTATAATGCCATTTGAAGCTTAGATAATGCTGCATGAATATATAATTCATAAGTCCTTTTTATGACATTTTAAAAATTGTGGGTAGCTGGATTCAGTTTAAAGTCACCCTTAAAATATTTGATTTTATGATAAATGTCATTATCAGTTTATTTCCTCTGGCTGCAGCACCTTTTACTGGGCTCTCTTGTGATATAATGTAAAGTTAATAAATTGATTGGTAAGTTCATTTCGCTCATTCCAGATGTTTTCTTCATTATGCCAGGCATATTACTTCCTAAGCAGAAAGTTGCAACAATGCAGATTTTTCTATATCTAGGGAGACAAGATGTGCAATTCAAAAAAAAAAAAAAATAATGCACATCCTCAGCTTGGCTAGAGGGAATAAGTTTCAAATGATGTTTATTCTGGACAGAATGGGATACACATGAATAGAGACACAACAAAAAAGCTATGAAGGACTCTTAAGAAACAAGATACAGAAAAATCTCATGACACCTTTTCATTGTAGATCGACCCACTTTTTCCTTACATCCACAGGTATAAAAAAAATGCACTTGGTTAGTGGTACTTGCTATTGTATTGTAGATACCACTAGCTGTTTTAATCACTGCAAGCTAGACAGAAGTAATGCTAATAAGCACCCTGTAAAAGCTCAGTGTCTGATTTTAGAACACAGTTGCTATTTTTGTGGGTCTCTGTGAGGGAGTGGAAGTGATCATGGCTGTTGAGTGATGGAAGAATAGATTATAGAGTGGGGCTCAAACTCTGAGAATGAGTTTGAAAGCCTGGGGCTTGTCTGCCACAAAAAAATAATAAAACAATCACAAATCCTATTTTTGGGTTTTCATGTTGTGACACATTTCCCATTTCCCCTTTAGAAGTATAAGGCAAATTAGGCTTAAGCAGCCATTGTACTTTGAAGAGATCTCATTAATATCCAAATCTGAACATAGAATCTCAGAATGTATTGACCCCTTGATACAGTAGCTTCTTCAGCAGCCATGTCTTCACTTACTTGTAGAACTGACATATTTTTGGTGTCATGTTGGATGTGTTGGGAAGCACAGATCTACTTTTAAGTGTCCCACTCCATGGCTTGCTTATTCCGAAATTTCCTGTTTGAATCCAGCTACCCTTTTCCTTAAATTCAGTCATTAGAAACACTGCTTCCTGTTGTTCCTATTTTATTAGGACCATTCTATGCAGTGCTGAATTTCAGTTTGACCTCTTATAGCGAAACCAGCAGCCTTATCATTTCATTTCATTCAAGAATACAGAAGCCATCATTTTACAAAGCTGGCAGCTTTTCTGCTTCAGAGCTCCTGTAATTTAGTTGGGTATTCTAACAGGGTTATATTTCATATATGCTGCATACACCCTTTATGCTTGTGTTACTCCTCAGAGAACTTACAGATGAAAATATTGCAAAAGGAATGGTGATTGCATTGGCCATTAACCTCAATAACTTGCATAGACAATAGAGGGGCTTATAAAATGCTCAATGTAGTAGTGAAGTTGGAATCAGTACAAGATGTTTGTTCAAGCTGAGCTATTGCTATATGAAAAGGAACCCCCAAGTATCTATCCTAGTGAGTAGTGCCATCATTTCCAGCCCAGATCATTTTTGTTCCACTACATATGAGATGTGACTGTCATGCCTCAGGCTGCTTTATTTCTTACAGCAGTTTGTTCTTTTCTTTTCTTTGTTTAAATAAGAACACAACAGTATTAAGAGAGAGGGGAGAAATGATGCAGAATACTTATTGTGCTATAATTAACTTGCAAATGAATTTTATAGCTATGATTATTGTACTTATAACTTTTAGTTCAATCATAATAAAAGTTGCATTGGGGCACATTATGTTGAATAACTAAAAACAATTATCTAAAAATTAAAACAGTTTTTACCATCATTCTGCATGAAATACTATATTTAAGATTTTAATTTATTTAAGCCTTTTAAAATGCCATAGAAATTAGACATTCCAAACAATGACAGAGATAATGCTTCTATGACCAACTTGCAAGGCTTTGGCTAAATGGAAATATTTGTTTATATTTTCTTAAATACAAACATATCCAAATACAGAAAGCTTCTGAAAAGTATATTATCAGCTTAGAGCCCAATGCTACAACCCATGCTGTAAGGAGTATCCCCATGGTTTGCAGAATCAGAACTTCTATATATATTACATCCAAAAATATTATAATAAAAACATTAAAGTTACAAAATGGAAAAACTAGAATGTGGTTATGTAATTAAAGACTGTATCATAATACATATGCACATAGCAGCCAAGTTAAAGTTGAATAGGAAACGTTGCATTTCCTAACTTTTTGCGTTCTTGACTTTGCAACCTTAACATTTTTCTCTATCATAACCTATTTTAAAAGTAACATCTTAAACTGAAAAAACAAAAATTCCATCACGTGGAACCACACCAAACCCCTTTCCCCTCCCAAATACACACACAGGAGTCATCAGAAGTTTTGGGAACTTCAGAGCCACACATCACAGATCTCTCCCACTTGAGCTACTGAAGTAATTGATAGCAGCACATTACGTGGCCCAAGCAGTTCTGCACCAACTAGCAGCATCAGAGAGTTGCATGATCCGCACATACTTCTGAAAATTCCAAATATATTATTGCCAATCAACAGCCAAAGGCTGTGCATGCATCATGGGTTGCAGAACAGAATCATTGCCATAATGTTACACTCTGATGCACCCCAGAATAGCAATTCAAAAACACACACACACAAAAATGAAGCAAGACATGCAGGTAGGTTATGAGTTAAAACGTGTAATAACCATGAAACAGGTAGGTCAGCAAGAGTCTCAACAAAACATAACAGTCTGAACAGTGCATAAGTAGCAGCAGGCCCTGAGTAGTTTCACATGCATGCACACTCACACACCCTTAAACAGGAACAGGAACACTACATTCATAGAGCAGTTACCAGGAAACAAAACAGGAGCAAAGAACAGACAGCAGTAAGGCAACACACCCACCAGTCAACTCACAGTGGAAGGCTATTATCGTCTGTATGGATTAGCTGTTAGAGGGGGATGGAGACATATACTTTGCCAGTAGGTTTCACAGCTATTTGACAGACAGCCAAGGAATGCTGAGACTCAGGAATAATAGTTTTAACTCCATGTTCTGCAGAGCTGTCTGATCTACTGGATACCTACCCTTCTCCCCTGTCTCCCTCAGCCTCTCCCTCTGCACCCGTCCCTTCACTTTCTCACCCACCATAGCTCCTGCCATTGCCCCACTTTGCTTCTTTCTCCTCAGTTCCTGCCCATCCCACAAAACCTAACTCCTGACCCTATCATTCCTTCTCTTTCATGCTGCTTGGTCACCAACAGGAATGGGCAGTGAAAGCACTGACACTGTGGCTATGTCTACACTACCACGGTAAGTCGACCTATGCTACACAACTCCAGCTATGTGAATAATGTAGCTGGAGTCGACGTACCTTAGGTCGAGTTACCGTGGGGTCTACACCGTGGGGGGTCAATGGGAGAAAATCTCCCGTAGACTTACCTTACTCTCCTTGTCGGGGGTAGAGTACAGGGGTCGACGACTGGAGAGCAATCTGCAGTCAATTTGGCGGGTCTTTACTAGACCCGCTAAATCGACCACCGGTGGATCAATCTCAGAACATCGATCCCCTCTGTAGTGTAGACCTGCCCTGTGTTGCCCTAACTACACCAACATAAGCCTTATGCCTCTCAATGAGGTGGAGTTATTATGCTGGTGTATTAGGGCACTTACTACTACAGTGGGAGAAAGTGGGAGAAAGGCTGTAGTATAGACACTGACATAATTAAGTCGACAGAAGCTGCCTTATGTCAACCAAACTGTGTAGTGTAGACCAACCCTATGCCCTGCTAAGTTCCTGTACCTGGCAGCAGAGCAGCTCCCAGCTTCTGGGAGGAGCAGCAGTATGGAAAGTCTTGCTCTGTTCCTGCATCACTAGGATGGAGCATGTTCAACCACTCTGTGGGGATGCTGTATATGAAGTCCAGTTTCACATAGGAGCTGTGAGGGAACGTTGTGTGCTCAGTGCAGATGGAATCTTCAGAGAATTTGCTACCAAACTAACAAATCTCTACTGATCATGTGCAAACTGAATTTTTCCAGAGGCTCATAACCTAACCAAATTTGAAGAAACTGTCATGCATACTGCAAAAGGCACATCCCTGACACCAGGGCAACCCCCTGCCAAATGTCAAGTCCCTGCCCCAAAGCATGGAGGCACTAGAACAGGGGTGGGCAAACTATGGCCCCCGGGCCACATCTGGCCCACGGGACTGTCTTGCTCGGCCCCCGAGCTCCTGGCCCGGGAGACTAGCCCCTTCCCTGCTGTTCTCCCTCCCCCGCAGCCTCAGCTCGCTCGCTCCGCTGCTGGCGCAATGCTCTGGGAAGCGGGGCTGTGAGCTCCTGGGGCAGCGCAGCTGCAGAGCCCGGCCTGACCTGGTGCTCTGAGCTGCATGGTGGCGGTGGCGCAGCTGTAGCACCGCCATCCACCAGTGCTCCAGGCAGCACAGTAAGGGGGCAGGGAGCGGGGGGGGGGTTGGATAGAGGGCAGGGGAGTTCAGGGTGGTGGGCAGGGGGCAGGGGTGTGGATGGTGGTCTGTGGGGAACAGGGGGTTGAATGGGGGCAGGGGTCCTGGGTTGCCAATCAGGAAAGAGTGGGGGTTGGATGGGGCGGCAGGGGACAGTCAGGTGCAGGGGTTCCGGGGGCAGTCAGGGGACAGGGAGAAGGGATGGTTGGATGGGGCAGAGGTCCCGGGGGGGCAGTCAGGAATGAGAGGAGGAGTTGGATGGGGTGAAGGGGTCTGGGGGTGGTCAAGGGACAGGGAGCAGGGGTGTGTGGATGGGGCAGGTTCCTGGGGGGCCGTCAGGGAACGGGGGGGGTTGGATGGGACAGGAGTCGGGGGGGGCAGATAGGAGGCGGGGGCCGGGCCACGACCCCATCCCCTAACCGGCCCTCCATACAATTTACGAAACCCGATGTGGCCCTCAGGCCAAAAAGTTTGCCCGCCCCTGCACTAGAACATCTCAAATAAATTACTGTTAGAATATCTTCTCGCTGCCTTTAGTAGGGGAAGATGCTTTGAGAGAGAAGTTCAAATGCATTCATGCCAGGGGGGGATGGGGGCTCCCACCCAACCATCCTCACTTCGGTTCTCTGCTTAGCCATTGGCTGGAGAAAGGGGGATAGGGTCAGCTGCTTGGTTTCTGTGCACAGCTCCCCTCCTCTGGCCCTTGCCTATTTGACCTAAGACCGGGCTTTGCAAAAGTCTCTTACTCTCTGGTTAGCTGCAGGGAAGCATTTGCTGTTCAGCCATGCCTGGAGCAAAATAACACGAGGTAACACTGGAAGAGTCAGGGAAACAGAACCAACACATGGATTCTTTTATGTTCCCAAATCCAGGATGCCAGGACAAGGATGAAGTGAGGTGGCTTCTGCCTCCAGAAGATGCAGCACCTGGAGGGAAGGGAGAAGCTCTGGGATCACCCTCCACACTTGTGGGGTATGCACACCAGTGGAGAGGTCTCTGTCCCACTGCAGGGGTCACAGCGTGGTTCACCAACCTGGAGGCCCAGCCTGCTTGAGGAGGAGCTGTGCTGGGGGCAGAGTCATAATAGATTCAACCTAGGGGAAGCTGCAGGGACTGAGCATGATGCCACTGCCCTTCCCTCCTCCAGGCTTGTGCGAGAAGGGGTGGGGACACGGGGCTGCTACAGGAGCATCTGGCTCCCTGGGTCCTTCTGTCAGGACCGACTATGGTACTCACTCCTGGGGGAAGAGGGTGGAGGGGGCTGCTTCTGCAGCTGCAGAAATGTCTTGCATCCTGGGTCCCACTGCTGGGACTATCTGTGCTGATACTGCCTTCCCCCCATCCATGCTTATGGGGGATGGAGGAAAGGGACATGTGGGGCTGCAGCTGAGATGGTATGGCAGGGGGCACTTTACACACCTGCTCCTGGAGCCTTTCAGCTGGGACCTGGCAAGATGTTGGGTCCCCTCCCCGTCCTTAGTTCATGGGGAACAGGCAGAGGCACACATGGTGATGGGGCCACTGTAAGGATAGCATCAGGCCTTGTTCCCCCATCTCGCTTGGGACGGTGGGTATCTAGTGGCTACCAGATTGAGGCAGCTGGGAGTTTGGTGGAGCTGGCAGCTGCAGCTGGTGGCCTTTCAGCAGCCTCTCCCTCTACAGCTACAACAGGGGTTGGTGCTGCTGGGGGAAGGAAGGGCACAGGAGTGGCCAAGGTCCAGAAAGGGGGTTTCCTTTCTTGTGTCCTAGAGGTCCTCAGTCTGGCCCATTTGGACCCATTAAGAGTGGTGCCTTCTGAGATGGGTGAGGATTCTTTTACATAGTTTGCCAGGGAATTGTTGTCCTAAGATTGCTACCCTGTGGGGAGAAGTCTTCTTACTTTCCACAGGACTTTGAAGAGGACAGGGACCACTAGCAAGGTGACAATGCTGGGGAGTGGAGCTGGAGGAGAGGCATCCCACCCCCATCCTGGACAGAGGAGCCAATTTGAACAGGGAAATCTCATCAGACAGGAACCAGGACCTCTGCCTGGGCCATTCCCTTTGCAGCTGGCAACACGGATCCACAGATGATGCCCAATCAACTCTGGAACTTTGGCTTCTGACAGCCATAGGTCTAGTCGAAAATACGATTGCCCCCAAGGGCATTCAGGGCCTATAAGTACTATCTGACTGAGATCAAGGATTTCAGAGCTTGGGAAGGGCTCCAACACCTGTGGCCTATCCCCAAGCATTCTTTGTGGCCTTCCTTGGCTCTTTCAGGGTAAGTGAGTTGATGCCTCAGACAGCCACAGATAGGTCCAGGTGGGTAGTTGAATTATTAGATGTATAGTTATCAACCAGTGCAGTGCTTAAGGTACTCTAAAACAGAACAGCATGGTGGTAAGGGAACGTGTAGATGAGTGCCTGTGGCCCATAAGGGGCTGTGGGAGCCAGGCTCACTGTTTATACATGGGAATACCAGTTCACTGCAATAATGAAAAAAAGGTTTGGTCTACTGCAGCTTCAACCCAGAGAACTTTGGTACACATTCTTTCAAGTTTGCGTCAGTGATGCTGGCAGCATCACAGGGTTTTGACTCTTGATTCAGACTACAGGGCACTGGAAATCAAAATGTTAGGACTTATGTTTGCCCCAGGGGAAAGGTGCCGGGACTGGCAATAAGTAACCCTGTCTGCTTCGGATTCCAGGGATAGCCAAACCATAATCAATGTTTGGATTTGCAGGCACTCTGTAGTGCTTTGGCCCACAAGAAGGCAGTCAGCTTGGCAGGTGGATTGCTGCTGGGCTTCTAGGCCGAAGCTGAATGCCTTCAGTGGTTCAGCAGGAGAGGCATGTTGACGGAACAGCTATTGGTATGGCAGATGGGACATGAGCTGATCCCAGCACTCATTGATGTGTTGATTAAGCAATTGTGGCTGGATGTTGGCCAGGTCAGCGGATGGATTACAACTGAGTTTCAAGGCTGAAGACATTTACCTTCAATGGAATAGCAGACAGGGCATCAGCTAGTCCCAGCACCTGTTGATACTGCTCGCAGATGCTGGATTATTCAATTATAGCTGACATCAACCCAGCCAGCAGGCGGATCACAGCTGAGATTCAAGGCTGATGCCATTTGCTTTCAATGGTATGGCAGATGGGGCATGGAGCTGACACTCATTTATGGCTGAGCTACAGCCACCTGATATCTTGATTATTCACCTAGGCAAAACTGACCTTGTGAGTTGTGGGAACTGCACTGGATTAAATTTATGGATTAGGATACAGTGGGATGAGGAGCTGATTACACGTCATGACCATGCCCTCAATTGGTTTGGTGAGAATAGCTCACAATATGAGTTTGGTGGGAGGTCATCAAGCCAGCCCATGAGGACAGAACAAGGGAAGATTGAAAAAATGGTTTGTTTAGTCCGTTATAAAAAGGAGAGTGATTCATTGTTCTCCTTTACCACTGAGGACAGAACAAGAAGTAATAGGATTAAATTGCAGCAAGGGGAGTTAAGCACTGGAAAAAATTGCCTAGGGAGGTTGTGGAATCTCTGTCATTGGAGGTTTTTAAGAGCAGGTTAGATAAACACCTGTCACGGGTGGTCTAGATAATGCTTAGTTCTGCCTCAGTGCAGGGGACTGGATTGGATGACCTACTGAGGTCCCTTCCAGTTCTACATTTCTATGATGTAGCTGGGATAATTGAAAGTCGGGTGTGGGAGGCAGAGATAAAACATAGCAATAGCCAATACAATGGCCCTTAACTCTTTAGAGAGGACCGAGGATGGAGTTAATCTTTCTGAAGCTGACATTTGGCTCTGTGACATTAAGGATTGGGTCAGGCAGGAGATGGGTACCAAGCATGGTAGGTGTAGGGTGCATCCATGCTAATCACTGGTACTCCCAGTGGCAGGAGTTCAGTGTATGTAAAAGCTAAAAGGGCCAGCTCCCAGAGGTAAATGAGACCTGAGATTGTGCAGTTGAACCTTGTGTTGAGAGAGGAGGGAGGAATTTGAAGTCTTTGTGGACTTTATGGGGTGGAATGAACTGAGTCCATGGGGTAAACTGGGAAGGGTCTGCCCCAAGTTATGGTGTGGTTCATGGTAAAAGCCCTGTAACCTGCACTGCAACCAATTAAATGCCGTCCACTCCCCAAGGTATAATTAATAAAGTTGCAGCCTATCATTTAAACCAATCCCACATGTTTGTCAGTTTTAACATGGGCAAAACAATATATTTTCCCTAACCTAATTCTCAGAAACAGATGAACAATTTTAGTGGAAACTTTCAAAACAAGTTCAGCCCAAGGCAGACAATCAGCATGGAAAAATGCAGCAGGTGTGGTTAAAGTTTGGCAAAGTTATAAGGAACTGAAAAGGGGGTCTCATAATGAGAAATGTTGGGCAAAATTGATTATAGGCGGTGCCACAAACTTCTTCAATAGTCCTTGCACCAGTCCTGCTATCTTGATTGATGTGAGTGTAATCCACCATTCAGTGTTGGCTTAGTACCTTTATGATGTGTGAACACGAGAGAGGTACCTCGTCTTTGGACATTCCAAAGTTTGTCACCTGTGCTTGTTTCAAGGAGCTGCTAGTAGGTGCCTGACTCCTCCTCTTTGTGTACTAAAGAATACAACTACTTGGCAGTGCCTCCAATGAGACAAGGTGTCAGGCTCTGGGTTCTAGGCAGTCAGGACTGGTGGTTAGCGTCAAGAATAGGTACCAAAGGTTGACACTAACTGTAGAGTCGGGACTGGGCCAAAGGCAGCACTGAAACCAGGTCTGGGGATAGGACGTGGGTCAGAGTCCATAGACAAGCCAAATTAGGATCATAGTCAGTCTGGATAAAAGCCAAAGGTCAAAGCTGGGTTAGAGTCAATCTGATTCTGGGGGTGCGGAGGCAGGTGCAGGGCTGAAGTGGGTCAGTATCAGAGCTGGAGTAAGACATGGACAAGCCTGAAATGAGCTGGAACAAGGCTCGGCAAAGGCTGGGGCAGGAACAGAAACTGGATCAAGGGCAGGCTGGAAGCCTAGTGAGGCTCTAACACTGTTAGGAAGCAGGAGGGTTCCTGGCCGAGAAGTGCTGTTGCACAGACTAACTTACAGCTCTTGTGGGGTCAGTTAAATACCAGTGCCTGGGGATCATCTGACCTGGGCTCTGCCCAGGGATAGGCTGCTGCAGCATGTCTGAGAGATACGTCATGCTGGCTGTGTTGGAGGGATGAATCATGGCTCCTATTGAAGCACTGGGGATTGGGCGGGTGTGGGCCTGTCCACATCTAAAGGCCCCTCCCCTCAAACCAAGGGGTGGGGCCACCAGACCCAGGTATCAACTAAGCATGGGGGACAAGTAATTAAACAAACAGGGACGGGAGTGAGGGTCACAGGTTCAGAATCAGGGATCAAGTGACGGACACTGAGCAGAGAACCCTGGACAGCTCCTACTGCTCCTCAGTGGTGGCCAGGGAGTCAGTGGACATGCCCAGAGGAATTCTGCCTGGAGTCTTGACTTAAGGGAGGATCTGAAGTAAGCCCCACAGTCACAGAGCACCCCACTGTCCAGCTTCCTCCTCCTGGTATGATGGATGGCCAAGGAGGTCTCATGACTTCATGGGGACATGGATGGGGTGCACATATACCAGAAGGTGCGGGGAAAAGTGCAGCCAGAACCTAAGGAGAAGGTTCTGGAGGAACCGAAAAAGGGCCTGCAACCTGGTGCACTTGAGGTAGATGTGCACCAGGTTCTCCCTCATGCCACAGGAGCAGGTGCCAGGGACGGGGGAGAACCATGCCAGATACATGCCCGTATTCAGGCCTCCATGAAGGAGCCACCAACCAATATCCCCAGCGAGCCAAGGGACCAAAGTAGAATGTAGACTAGCCCACTGGGGCTCCTCACACTCCACAGATGGCAGGAGATCCTGCCACTTGGTATCAGGGCAGGACAAAATTATGCGGAAATGAAGGGTATGGAGCATGAATGCGTACAGTTGTTTCCTTGACGCAGTTCAGAGACAGACCAACTGCAAGTCATGCAGCTGGCTCAGATGTTGTGGAGAAGACAGCCAGGAGGAGGGCGGGGGGGCTCACAGGGCAGGGGCCCTATAGTGAGGTCTGGAGGGCCAGGGATGAGGGGCAGGTGGGGAGCACTCTCCTGCAGGACCCGCTCAAGGAAGACATAAGAGGTGGGCTGTAAGTCTGCTCTCACTTGCTGGAGTATAGTCCAGGTGAAACGAGGAGTGGAGAGCCCCATGCACCAGCCAAATGCCAGGGGATGATGAGTCATGGCACCTATTGAGTGTCTGGGGAAATGGATGGGTGCAAGCCCACACACATCTAATGGCCCCTCCCCCAGCCTAAGGGGAGGAGCCACTGGACCTAGAGCCAAAATAATTCCAGGGGACAACAAATGAGAAAACAGAGACGGCAGTAAGGGTCACAGGGTCAAAAGCAGGGAGCCAGAGGGAGACACCGAGCAGAGAATCCCAGACAGCACCCACTGCTCCTCAAAGGCATCCAAGGGAGCCAGTGGACGTGACCCAGAGGAACTCTGCCTTGATACGCGACTTCAGGGAGAAGCAGAAATAAGCCCCATGGTCCCAGAGCACCTCCCCATCCAGCTTCCTCCTCCTGGTATGGTGGACGGCCACCTTGCCCAATGGCAGGAGGAGGCGACTTCATGGGGTCATGGATGGTGTGTGTGAATATCAGGAGGTGCAGGGAGAAAAGCAACTAGAATCTGAGGAAAAAATTCTGTAGGAGCTGGAAAAGAGGCTGCAACCTGGTGCACCTGAGGTAGATGATTGGAAATATTAATAATGCTTTTTAATTATAGGCCATGCCGGCAAGCACAGTATGTCATGTGACCACACACTCCCCTGGCTCACTTCTGTTCATCTCCAATGTCGCAGATACACAGGTGGCACACATGAATATATGGTACAGGCCTGTAAGTAGATGCTGTTAGAAACACTCTTTATTATACTGGGAATAGGTAGTGCAGGTCTTGATGATCCAGGTAGATGAAAGTCCTTTTGCAGATGCAAAATGCCTTAATGGTGCAATATCAAACCCTAATTACCTGTCTAACTCACTCAGGTGCTTTTTCTGGCTGAGGGATCAAGGGATCAGCGCAGGCAAGCAGTTCCTTTCTGGGGACTGCTGGAGAGGAACTAACCACCCTCTCCCTTCTGGAACTGTGCCAACAGTCTTTCATACTTGGAACCCGTGGGTTCAGTTGCAGGCAGGATGAGTCTCTGGATCCACAATCCCAGTCTGGTATGGGCTGGCCACAGGGCAAGCATGCGGTGGCAGGAGAGATGGGCGGTCTCCTCCTGTTACTGGCAGGCTGGTGGCAGGAGGAGCAGTTTATCTCCTCCTAAGCCTTTTCTGCAGGCTGAGGTTAAAGATAGGCCAGTTCCTGGGCCTGTAGTGCTTTCCTCCCCTCCCTTTCTGGTCTCTGCTATGTGGAGGGAAAGTAGGTTTAGTCCTAGCCTCCCTCCTGCTTTCCCAGGCATCAGAGGCTCTGTACAGGGCCAGAAACTGCTTGCAGCACTGCTTGGCTGTCTTCTGCCCTCTAATGGCCACTTGTAACTGTTCTTGTCTCCCCTCCTCCCATTAGTTGGGGGAGGAGGGTTGCTAGGTTGACTGGGGGTTGAATCCCCGCCTTTTCCCTCCTGCTGCCAGCAGAAGTCAACATAGTGCAGGACTCTGTTATGGACGCTACAGGGGATCCAGAAGGTATGTCTCTTCTCTTGGGGCACAGCCCCCTTGCTACAGGGTGTGTGTATGGGAGGGGACTACATGTGTAAGCGTTGCTTCTGAATAGACTGACTGAATTAAATGTGAGTGCTTATATGAGTAAAGTTTGCAAAATTTTAGCCTGTGGGCATAATCAGAGATTATTGTATGTGATTTTTGGAATATAATTGTTACTCCTGATTATATATATTCGTTGTACAAGCAACATTCAAATGCATACATATCCAAAATATGTGCATATTAAAAATACAAGTTTCCTGGAATTAATTAAGAGGTCTAGTGCATTAGAGACAAGATTTAAAGTACAACCAAGGTATTAACAAAAATATAATATCTTTATTTTTAAAGTTCTTACAGCTTTAAGGCCAGAGGGAAAAAAAAGACTGGTGAGAACAATGGAGGAAATGGACTAAGAGTCAAATTTGAGGTTAAAGTGTAAATTAAACTTGGGTTGGGCCACATAATTTATGATGGTTATTTTGGAGGGTAATTTCCAAATCTGGATAGTAGCATACAATAAACTTGCATCACTGACTCTTGCATCAGACTATCCCATTTGACCCTGTTATTTATGAACTGCAGAGACTTCTTGTGTCAGATAGGGGTATATAGCTTATCATCCTAAGTGGGGGGGGGGAGGCTATGAAGCAATATTGTCATTTGCCTGTTGAAATATGGCACTTTGTATCAGGAACACAAATGCAAATCTAACCCAAACGCTAACCTAGATGGCAAATATGGTGAAACCTGTACAAGAGATCACTTTTATTAATCAGCCTTCTTGGCTTGATAGGGCAATCCCAACTGTCCCCAGACAAACTAGCTCCAATTCTGGGATGCTGCCAAACTGAATTCAGCCCAGCCCAGAACTGGAATAGATTTAGGTGCTTTATACATCCCCTTTGTGTCTCCTGGATTCTGGGGTGTCAAGGGATGGTTTGACCTTTGACATAAGCTAGAGGAGACCCAGATTCTGTTCTAACTTATGTTTCAACTGCTTCCAAGAGACCTGCACAGGATTCCTGGCATGTAGAGAACCTGACTCTGTCTCCAACATTTTCTTCAGCAGCAGCTGTGGAATTATGGAATAAATGGGAGTATGTTCACAAGATTGCCATCATGCAAATTGACATAAATATCAGGAGATTAACTGATATCAAAAGATTTTGGCCACGTAGGAGTGAAATGCAACAACATCAGCCTCTAAGTTTTCAGCACTGTGCAACCCAGCCTCTGCTTTGATCACTATCCAAACTCCAAACTTTGACTGAGCTCATCACCCTGGGAGCTGAGTGTCAGAACTTTAGTCTAAATCTAATCTGATTCCGGAAAGTTCCGTTATGCTTGAGGAGCAGAGTTGCCGACTATGATCTTCATTCTTATGCAGTTACTTATGCATGCAGCCCTTTTAACTTCAGTGGGACTACTCTCAAGAGTAAATGACTGCCTGGTCCTATTTGTGTTATCCTTTTAAATCTTTCCAAATAGCTCAGCTGGCAAAGAGAATACTTATTTAAATATTTAGACTTAGTTTTATGCAAGTATTTGCAAAATTACAAAGTATCATTATACCACAGTTTATGACAATAATCTCATAGCATCCAATTTACCAGAATTATATTACTACAAATTTATGGCCTTCCTTTGTTCATAAAAATGGGTTTTATATAAAATACTTAGGTCATATGGAGGCCAGGAGACATTTGCTATGTTATGAATATCAAAATCCAAATTAATATTAAACAAAAATGTCTTCAACAGCATAAAATATAACTATTTTAATCCATTTATCAGGGAATGAGCTTGTGAAAATGAAACTTTCTTCATATAATCATGTACATAGCAAATTATCTTAGAACTATTAGTGTAGTCTTTAGGAACTCTCAAGTGTATATTTAACAATTGAGATGCATTGTGTGTTGGCACTCACACAACTGTTGCCTCTAAAAGCAACAAATGTGAATCAGCATCATAATGAATCCTTAGAGAATGCTTGCTTCTACTATGATGTATCTGTTTCTCTGTGAAATCTTAGAAATTGAACCATTCTTGGTAATTGGGTGTAAAGTGTTCTAAACTGAGATCTAATTTACATACATACAGTTGGAACACTCCCGCACCACTACACTACTCCAATTAGCAAAATGCAAAATCAGATGTTTTCAATAATTGCATGCATGATTACAGGATACATGCATTTGGAAATGCTTCCCAGAATGTATTCACTTTTTACAAATGTCACATCTGCATTTTGTTTGTTAATATTTTTTTTACAGTGCAATAGATTAAAATTTCAATAGTAATTGATTTCTTGAATTAGCATATGGAGAAACTTTACACAGACTGTGGAGCTATAATACTTAAGACAATACTGGAAATTACTTAGGGCAGGGATTGTGGCACTCAGGCACTGTCTAAAGAAAGGAGTGGTGCAGAGTCATGCCATCTCATGGGATACTTCAGGAAGGAATAATTCCTCAAGGAGATACAATTTCTATTGAGCTGGAGGAAGCATATCAGGAAGCAGATGCCTTCTCTTTCCATAGGTGGACAGCTTTGCAGACCAATGTGCCTGTAGAGGGAGAGGGAGTGGATCAAAGTATTGCCCCCTTTATTCTTGCTTTTATCAGTCCCTTTCCCTTCCATTTGAGCAAATCTACATATGTTGCTAAAAAATGTTGCTAAGGATTATTCTCAAAATTATAGACTTGAGAGACTTCATTCATTACCAGGTAAATTGGCTGGAAACCTTAATTAAAGATAGAGATGGAACAATGCCCATTACACCACACAAGGATCTGGCTCAGAGTTTTAAAACACTTTGATGAATATAACATAATAAAGGCAAACCACTATGGCTTCCAGGACGGAAAACCATGCATCTCTAATCTACCAGCATTCTTTGAGTCTGTCAACAAACTAACAAAGAAAAGAGACCTTGCTGATACTACTTATTTGTTTGAACTTTCAAAAAGTCATTGATAATATGTTTTGCTGGAGACTATGCCCGCACAATAAGGTACTGTCTCTGACCGCTAAGAATTTATAATCCAAAAAGTCAAGCAATATACCAAGAGTTCAGAGGGAGATGCAATCAAAAATATTGACATAGACCAATATGTTTATAGACCTAAAATTTTTGTTAGATAATCATCAGAATCTCAATTTTTCCTTATTTTCAGGGATGTCACTCATTTCAGTCCTTAATGTGTTCTTTCCCTCAATCTATTGTTGAAAGAATTATATGAGGTGATTGGGAGAGCTAGTTACACTACAGAAAGGAATCCCACCACATTTTAAGTTTCAGAATGAATTATTGTTATATTGTCCCTCATTTTGGGGTTTCTTTCACACATAACATGCCACATTTGGGAGTTGGCAAGTTGAGAGATATGAACACTAGTTACATTCAACCTATCCATTATTCGTTAGGCAATTTCTTTTATACATCACAGAAGAAGTGAGCCTCGAGGAGGAATTTCAAGCAGAGGGTATTGATTTTTGTAGATTAGTTCAGGGAGAGTATTCCATTGACAGATGGTGGCATGGAACAAAGCATAAAGACAGATATGGAAGAAGAGGGCAAGTAGGCAGGCAAGGCTTGCATGGTTGGCAGAACTCAGAGTAACATGATAAGAGACAAGAGAGGCAAGACCAGAGCTGGAAAGGGTATTGAAGGTGAGAACAAGAAGCTTAAAAAAAGAAGAGCCTGTGAAGACATTCAAAGTGTTGTGGTCAGATCAATAGGCAAGAATGATGACCTTCACAGTTGTGCTTGGAATTACTGAAGGAAGAACTTAGAAATTCAGAGTCTATGGATATTTGTAAAGACCTTCTGAGCTCCTGAAGTTCAAACTTTTTTCATCTATTAAATCCAAACTTTTTCACTTATCCTTAATCAAAATGGTCCAGTAAGTTAGTACTCTTCGAGAAATACTGTAGGAAACAAACATGAAGCTTTTAGACCAAACTATTGCTGATACAATTAAGTTAAAAACTGTTCACTAAGTGAAGAAACAAAATTTTTCTAGTCTCCAAAACTCAAAACTACTTCTCTGATTGATATTAAAATTTCCTAAAAAAATTCTTTGACCTATGAGTAAGCATGAGAAAGTGCAGATGGGAGAGTACTATTTTCAGAATGTTAAAAGGGGTCAAAATCGGGATTGTAATGGAAAACATGCATGCACTGCACTGGATTGGGCCCTTAACTATGGAGTCACTATTTTGGATCCATAATTTAGTTTGGGATCTTTCTGGATGAAAGACCATCACCATTCCTATTGAATTTTATCAGTTTAAAAAGCGCCCTGTAGAGTATTCCTCTAATTGACCTTTCTATTTCCGCAAAAGCATTTTTATGCACTATAAACCATATCAATAAATACTATTATAATGGCTCCAGTGGGCACTCCTTTAGTTAAAGGTCATATTTTGTTCAGAGGTGTATAGCTTGATTGTTTTTAACTTATTTTAAGTAGAAAGGGACACCATCAACTTAAAAATCACTTTACTCTGAAATTGTTACCTCTGAAATTGAAACAGCTAATATTAGAATAAATGAAATATTTCAAATAATTTTTCAAAAGATAGGCATAAATTTTTTCACTTTAAAGTCTCACAAGAACACTTAATTTTTGTTTATGGTTGTTTGACAGGAAGGAGATCTAAATTGGAGTATGGCTAACTCCTCCTCATTCAACCACCCAAAATTCAGAATCAAAGTTAAGGAATATGCAATATTTGTTCAGTGTAACTAATGGCTCTTTTTAAAAGAAAAAACATAAAGAAAAGCTTAACTACTAACTTTCAGACTTCCAGAGTCTGTAAACTTCCAAGAAATTGATGTCTCAGTAGCAGCCTGTCTGACTAAATTAGAAAACTGGAGATACAGAGCCATAACCATTGCTTAGAATTCCAAAGGCATGATTTAGAATTATGATGTCATAAAGTAGGATTAACCTCTCACACTCTGGTGATGGCTTTAGAGGTAAAATTCTTTATTAAGCCACTAAATAATTCTAACTGGCTCCTAAAAGAAAGCCAAAATAAATTGTTTTGTTAATCCAAAGCTCCTAGGATCATTACAATAAATCTAAATTGATTTAGGCTGAATGTTTTCAAAGGAACTCAAGGGAGCTAGGTGGTCATCTTCCATTGAATTTCAAAAGTCTCTAATTTATCCAGTATTGATTGGAAAGTGTGTTCCCTCTTGAAGTCCTTTTTTAAGGCTTTGGTATTGTTGGGAGAGCTGGCAGAGATCATCCTGAGATGGACGTGACACAATGTAAATCTGTGAATATTACATCCTGGCTATGTACAGTTAGACAGTTGCCAGAGCTGGTACGGTTATAATACTGTATCTTGGCTGCTGCCAGACATCATCTTTCTGAATGTGGATCTAGTTGAGGAGAATGAGCTTTACAGATATTCTGGCCAAAAGCCTGAGAAGAATACTATACTGCTGTTTAAATCATTAATTTCTGCATCTATTTGGGTAGATTTGGAGATGAAGGTAATCTGATATCAGCAACACTCTTGCAAACCACAGATCCCATCATTATTTATTGAATACATAAAGAGGCCAAGCCCTATCTCACTACCACATAGGTATTATAATAGTTATTAATTTTTCCAATTGTAACAAATTTACCAAAATACCAGATTCATCATAATACACAAAGTAAATAAAGACAGTTAGGCTAAAGGGAGGGGAAGGGAAACAACATATATATCTTCAGGGTCTACGTTGATCATAAACCTTTAAAATGTCAGCCCAAGTTGCTTTGATTTTTTCAACCCACACACACTCTTAATGTGGGTGCAGAACTATGAAGAAGAAATTTGAGTGGGAGTCTCAGGAAATTTATCTTGGCTAGTGGTGACTGAAAGGGACTGGAAGCATTTCCATGGCTTATTAGGATCAGCCAGTTGGGATGAGGAACCTCAGGCTCCCAGTGCCCTTGACAAACTGCTGGTAAGTCTTGAACCCAGTATTTTAGCCAATGTATTGACCTATTGTCAAAGCAATGAGTTGATGAAGCATTTAAAAAGCCATATTACCAATTGGCCTTGGTGAATGGAGAATGTTTCCCATAAAAAACAGGATTCACAGTTTCCTCAGTTCATATTGCAGAATGATCTGCTCTATAGGGATTACAGACACTTATAGACAAAGGACATACAACACCAATTTTTAGTATCCTCTTCAGCCAAGAGTGAGTTCCTTCAGCTGGGCCATAATCCTCCAAATTAAGGTCACCTGACAAAGATAAATCTTTAGAATGTCTGCAGTGTAGTTGTAGCCATGTCAGTCCCAGGATATTAGAGAGACAAGGTGGGTGAGGTAATATCTTTTATTGGACCAACTTCTTCTTGGTGAGAGAGACAAGCTTTCAAGTCACACAGAGCTCCTCCTTAGGTCAGGTAAAGGAACTCCCAGAATCACAGCAAAATGCAAGGTGGAACCGATTGTTTAGCATGAGTAATTAGCACATATTGTAAGGGACCATTCAATGTAGAGTGACCTGTTAACACCTCTGCAATCATAGGGGGAAAAAAGGGGGTTAGCACATTACAGATTGTTGTAATAAGCCATAAATGCAGTGTCTCTGTTCAGTCAATGATTTTTTGGTGTCTAGCAGAGTAATGAATGTAAGATCCCAGGCTCGTCTTTTGGAAACTGTTGCGCTTGATTTCTTTGAGCATGAGGACTGATAGGTCAGATGTAGAGTGATCGCTTTGTGAAAAGTGTTCACCCACAGGTGATAGGTGTTTTTTTTCCTTTTATCATTATACTGTGTACATTCATTTGAGAGCACAGTGATTGTCTGATTTCACCCACATAATTATAACTGGGGCATTTAGTGCACCAGATGTGATAGGCATATGTAGGACCCATTGATCTTGAAAGGTGTGTTGTCGGGGGTGTTGATCATTGTTGCAGTGGAGATATGTCTGCAGGTTTTTCATGTGTTGTTCTGGCAGTGTCTGGCGCCACTTTGAGTTGGTGTGTCCTGGTCTGTAGGGAACTTGCTTCTAATGATGAGCTTGGAGAGGCTGGGGGGTTGTTTGAAGGCCAGAAATGGGGTTCAGGGATTTTTTCTTTCAGGATGGGGTCCCCATCGAGTATTGGTTGTAGTTGTTTGATGATATCCCATATGGGCCCCAGTGTAGTATGACAGGTGACAATAAGTGGTGTGTTGTCAGAGGGGAGGTTATTTTTGTATTGAAGCAGGTTCTCTCAGGATATTTGAGTGGCTCATTCCATGATGTGTCCTACTTCTCTGGTTCCACCTTGCATTTTGCTGTGAGGCTGGGAGTTCCTTTCCCAGAAGAGATCTGAGTGGCTTGAAAGCTTGTCTCTCACCAACAGAATTTGGTCCAATAAAAGATACTACATCACCCACCTTTTCTCTTTAGAATATCTGTTAGGGTATGTCTACACTACGAGAGTAGTTCGATTTTAGTTAAATCGAATATGTGCAATCGATATTAGAAAGTCGAACGTGTGTGTCTACACTAAGGACAGTAATTCGACTTTGTCAGTCCACAGTACCAGGGAAAGCGTCGACATTGGAAGCAGTGCACTGTGGGCAGCTATCCCACAGTTCCCGCAGTCCCCGCTGCCCATTGGAATTCTGGGTCGAGCCCCCAATGCCTTCTGGGTAAAAAAATGTGGCGAGGGTGCTTTTGGGTAACTGTCGTCATCCGTCAGTCACTACCGCCCTGCCTCCCTCCCTGAAAGCGCCGGCGGGAAATCAGTTCGCGCACTTTTTGATCAGTGACAGCGCGGACGCCACAGCACTGCGATCATGGATCCCGCTGCGACCATGGATCCCGCTGCGACCATTGCTGCAGTTGTGGCCGTTCTCAACGCCTCGCACCTTATCATACACCTTACCCTGAGGCAGATGCAGAGTAATCAGGCGAGGAGGCTACGGCACCGCCGTGAGGGCCTGAAGTCGGAGAGTAGCACAGAGCTGTCAGAAACCACGAGCCCCAGCGCCCAGGACATCACGGTGGCAATGGGGCATGTGGATTTTGTTGAACGGCGATTCTGGGCCCGGGAAACAAGCACGGACTGGTGGGACCGCATAGTGCTTCAGGTCTGGGATGAATCCCAGTGGCTGCGAAACTTTCGCATGCGGAAGGGCACTTTCCTGGAACTTTGTGACTTGCTGTCCCCTGCCCTGAAGCGCAAGGACACCCGCATGCGAGCAGCCCTGACTGTCCAGAAGCGAGTGGCCATAGCCCTCAGGAAGCTTGCAACGCCGGACAGCTACCGGTCAGTCGCGAACCACTTTGGCGTGGGCAAATCTACCGTGGGGGTTGTTGTCATGCAAGTAGCCAAGGCAATCGTCAAGGTACTGCTGTCAAAGGTAGTGACCCTGGGAAACGCGCAGGCCATCATAGATGGCTTCGCCGCGATGGGATTCCCAAACTGCGGTGGGGCTATAGATGGGACTCACATCCCTATCCTGGGACCGGGCCACCAGGCCAGCCAGTACATCAATAGAAAGGGCTACTTTTCAATGGTGCTGCAAGCACTGGTGGACCATCGGGGACGGTTTACAAACATCTATGTCGGATGGCCGGGCAAGGTTCATGACGCTCGCGTGTTCAGGAACTCTGGTCTGTTTAGACGGCTGCAGGAAGGTATTTACTTCCCGGACCACAAGATAACTGTGGGGGATGTGGAGATGCCTACAGTGATCCTCGGGGACCCAGCCTACCCACTAATGCCCTGGCTCATGAAGCCCTATACTGGCGCCCTGGACACAGAAAAAGAACTGTTTAACTACCGGCTGAGCAAGTGCAGAATGGTGGTGGAGTGTGCTTTTGGCCGTCTCAAGGGGAGATGGAGAAGCTTACTCACTCGCTGTGATCTCAGCGAAACCAATATCCCCATCGTTATTGCAGCTTGCTGTGTGCTCCACAATCTCTGTGAGAGCAAGGGGGAGACCTTTATGGCGGGGTGGGAGGTTGAGGCAAATAGCCTGGCTGCTGATTACGCCCAGCCAGACAGCCGGGCGATTAGAAGAGCCCAGCGGGACGCGCTGTGCATCCGGGAGGCTTTGAAAGCCAGTTTCAAGGCTGAGCAGGGTACCCAGTGACTTTTAAGTTTGTGGACACAGAGGCAGAACTTGCCCCCCTTTCTTTACCCAGTTGCCGTCGACTATCCTCTCCACTTACATACCCCCTTCACCCCCTTCCCAAAAAATAAAGTCTGTTCTGTTTTGTTAATGGACACCGTTGTCTTTATTACTGTTTTCGCGGGAATGTTTTAAACCTGGGACACAGACTGTGGCGGGGGGCGGGTTTAGGGTTGTGATGCAAATGATGCCTCTAAACTCCAGGAATGACAGGCTCCGCGGTGGTGGACTGGTTGTTTCAACGGAGCCTGCCAGCCCTCCTGGCCGGGACTGCGTGTATGTGTCGGCTATGTGACTGTCTTGCAGGGGGAGGAGGGTTACAGATCCCCTGCTGCGCGGCTCTGTGATGCAGGGTAAGGACCGCTGCATAACATCTGTAACTGCCCTCCCCCGCCACCAAGTCACAGAGCAACACCACCGCCCCCACCACACAAAACATGAAAACCACCTCCCAGACTGACCAGGATAACTAGTCACTGCACTGTATATGTGCCCTGCTGCTGCACCTGCCCCCTGCTAAAGGTGACTGTCCTGTCCAATGACCAAGCCCCTTCCCCCCCCTTCAGACAGACTCCCCTCCAAAAGAAGAGGATGGAAACAGAAATGAACAGAAACGTATTCTTTATTAACAACCGCACATGGAACGGGGGGGTGAAACTTGGACGGGGTCTTGTGTGAGGCGGGTAGGAAAGGACTTTTCAAATTTTGGGGAATGAGAGCCTTCTAGTGGTAGAGCAGTCCGCAGGGGTGGAGTGAAATTTTTCACGGCCCCTTCCACCCCTCCGTGTTTGGACTTTGGGTGAGGGGGGTATGGGACTTGGTGGCGGGGCAGGGCAGTTACAGAGAGACTGCAGCGGGGCTCTCTCCTCCTGCCTCCGGTCCTGCAGAACATCCACAAGGCGGCGGAGCGTGTCCGTTTGCTCCCTCATTAGTCCAAGCAGCGTTTGAGTATCCTGCCTGTCCTCCTGTCGCCACCTCTCCTCCCGTTCCATGTTTGCCCGGTGCATTTGGGACAAGTTCTCCCTCCACTGTGTCTGCTGGGCTGCCTGTGCTCGGGAGCATCCCATTAGTTCAGCAAACATGTCTTCCTGTGTCCTCTTCTTCCTCCTCCTAATGTGCGCTAGCCTCTGGGCAGATGTGGCTGTGGGAATTGGAAAAAGGGAGTGAATTCCTGAGACAGAGCAATGTATCTGTGAACAGAGAACATAGTCTTTCTCTGTGAACAAGACCATGCAGAGCACCTATCACACGCGCACTGAGGACAAGGTCGAATTTTCGGCCCTCGCCTACAGTGCCTGCGGTCTTGCTGTGGCGAGCTGAGGAGCAGGGCTGGACACCGGACTTTGTGTAGCTGGCAAACATGGTAAGCCGTAGACTTGTGGCCGCTTAAAACTTTAAGAGTGGCACTGGCCTCCTTTCAAATAGAAAGCAATGCGAGTCTCTGCTGGCAGCAATCCTGCAAGCATGAACTCTGCCCCTGTCCCACCCCCTCGCGGCTGTAAACCGCGTGGCTGTAAACCGGCGGTTGCAGTTCTATAAAGGGACGGGCAAGCAGTCCCAATACTAACTTTCCCATACCTAATTCACAGCAGGGAGCCATGCCAGACATCACCCTCCTGAAGGTCTCCGAGAGCCAGAAGGAGAAGATGCTCCGGGACAGCCTGCAGAAACCGGGGCCATTTGCTGCACTGCTGTGCAAGGCCATGATCCCGGAGTACCTGCTGGCGTTGTGGCAGGGAAACGTGTCCTACCACGGGGGGCCTAATAAGCTCTCCCTGCCCAGGAACCTGCTGATGAGGCTGGAAAAACACCTGCAGGAGGTGTATGAGGAGTTCTCCCCGGAGGATCTCGCCTCTATCCCCGGTTACATTGACCAGTTCCTGGCTTAGGTGCCCTTGGAGGGACAAATGACTGCAGGGTTTTGGGCACTATAATCATGAAGCGGACATTGTGCAATTTTTTGAAAATGGTTCGGACTATATATTGAGGCGCCCAAAAAAAGACAAATCATGATACACTTTGCACTGATTCCCCTTTTGTTTGACTTTACTGTTTACATGTTTTGAAGCACTTTACCCACTGTTCATATTTTCAATCTTCCTGTTTTGTTGCAAATAAATGTTTACATGTTTTAAAGCACTTTAGCTAATGTTAATATTTTAAATACGCCAGTTATGTTGTAAATAAATGTTTAGATATTTAAAACACTTACTGCTTGATCCGTCCCCTGAATCTGTGTCTGGGGTAACGGCTGGGGAGGGTTGGTAGGGGATCTCTGTCAGGGTGATGAAGAGCTCCTGGCTGTCGGGCAAATCAGCGTTGTAAGCGCTGTCTACTGCCTCGTCCTCCTCATCTCCTTCCTCCTCTTCCCCGTCCGCTGAGGAACCGGCCGCGGACAATATCCCATCCTCAGAGTCCACGGTCAGGGGTGGGGTGGTGGTGGCGGCCGCACCTAGGATGGAATGCAGTGCCTCGTAGAAACGGGATGTGTGGGGCTGGGATCCAGAGCGTCCGTTTGCCTCTTTGGTCTTCTGGTAGCCTTGTCTCAGCTCCTTGATTTTCACGCGGCACTGCGTTGCATCCCGGCTGTAGCCTCTCTCTGCCATGGCTTTAGAGATCTTCTCATAGATCTTTGCATTCCGTCTTTTGGAGCGCAGCTCCGAAAGCACGGACTCATCGCCCCACACTGCGATGAGATCCAAGACTTCCCGATCCGTCCATGCTGGGGCCCTCTTTCTATTGGATTGCACGGCCATCTCTGCTGGAGAGCTCTGCATCGTTGCCACTGCTGCTGAGCTCACCACGGTGTCCAAACAGAAACTGCGATTCAAACTGCCCAGACAGGAAAAGGAATTCAAATTTTCCCGGGGGAGTGGCTGGTCAGAGCATCCGAGCTCGGACTGCTGTCCAGAGCGTCAACAGAGTGGTGCACTGTGGGATAGCTCCCGGAGCTATTAGCGTCGATTTCCATCCACACCTAGCCTAATTCGACATGGCCATGTCGAATTTAGCGCTACTCCTCTCGTTGGGGAGGATTACAGAAATCAATTTAAAGAGAGCTCTATGTCGAACTAAATGGCTTCCTGGTGTGGACGGGTGCAGGGTTAATTCGATATAACGGCGCTAAATTCGACATAAAAGCCTAGTGTAGACCAGGCCTTAGTCTGGTTTATATTGGACTGGTTTTTACAAGGAGACTGTTGGCTTTGTTTGTCCTGCCCAGAGTGCCAACAGATGGCACCCAAAAGAAGTATGGATATCTCCTAGTCCCATTTCTCTTAGCTGTTACCCTATTCAAGCAGGTGGGGATAGACATAGTGTTAGCTCTAGAAAAGAGCTCTAAGTTCACAAGTTTATTTTGGTCCTGAAACCTGGAGCCCATTCCTCTAGGCTGCCTATTGATAACTTGGTAAGAAGTAGAGATATTTTCCTAAGTAGGGTTATCCATTGAGATCCTTGCTGACTGTAGCTAACTTCATGTTGTGATTTCTGAAAGAGGTGTGGCAATTATTTAAGTTAAAACCAGTCTGTATGTCAGTTTATCACAGAAAGACAGCCTGATTAATCAGATTAGCTGCATTATGTAAATGAGGCTACAATAGACAGATGCGATTGAGTGGGATAGGCTATGGCCAGATCTGCATTTCATGACCTGAAAGGTGGCCCAAACATCCATGAGGTTCAGATCATGTAAACTCATGTATTGACAACAACCTCAAGGGACACCAGAACTAGTAAAAGAAAAGAAGGAGAGGGCTGTCTCTTTCAAGGGTCTGATGTAATCCAGTGCATCCTCTAGGATAGCCCAGGAGAAACTAGCTAGAGATCAGTGGAATCAGACACAGCAATATAATAAACTAGCCCAGAATCAAGTGTTTTGGCTAGGTGTTAGGGTGATCCTCTTCTTATTGAGTGTAGAAAGTAAACCATTAGCCTAATGGCAGGGACCATATGAGGTAGTAGGAAAGTAACCCGGATAGATTTTAATATCTGATGCTTGGACAATAAAAAAGGGAAAGAATCTATTATTCTTTCAGGTCCTGTTTCTCAACCTTTTTGATATCAGGGACTGGCTTTCTGCCTTCCTAAACTGTTAGGGCGATCTAAGGGACCAGCGCTGATCCATGGACCAGCCATGGAGAAACACTGTAGCATGATGGAGCATAATGCCCCAATATTAATTTGTTAATTGAGGAACCTCCTCCAGATCTGAGGCCATAAACATCACCTTAGTGAATTTATTCCAATTATCCCACTCTTTTATAAACATCTGGACATTGGAAAATTTGATAGTGATTGTAGTAGTGGCGGTGACTAAAATTTGTTCACCATTTGCTCCCACACTGCAATCTTCATTTTTAACAATTTGGGGGTATAACTTCAAAAGCTCAATTTTTTTCTTCCAGTTAATCAGGTGGAGAGACCATTGGGAGCGCAGGCTCAATATTCCTCCTCTCATCCTCATGATAGATGTTTAATTGGTCTTGAAGGGAAGTCACCTCATTCAACAGGTGGTCTTGTTTGGCCACTACTTTCTCGTGTTCTTCAATGCTACCCCAAGTAACTGTTATTGGCAGTGAATGCATGTTGTTATACACTTCCTTTTGGTTAATATTAACCTCCAACTGATCTTTCAATTAGACATTCTCTGCCTGTAATCATTTTGTGGTGTGGTCTGTTGTTAGATGCTACCGGTGTGGTGCTCTGCTTTCTCCTATGTTGATATCACTCGGCTGCGTGCGTGTGTTCCCTCTGTGTGCTGTCCCAGCTCTGCAGATAGCTGACACAGCAAACCCGACGAGAACCCCCAATAACCACAGAGTCTAGTAAGATGCAAAGTCACGTCGACTAGGTTTATTGCGACCTTGGACACAATTGCAGTTTCCCGTAGATTACTTAGTCTACCGGGCATACTACTAATAGATGCCTCTTGGCAATGGACCCGGCTCAGTCAGTGGCGGGACTTTCCACTGCCCCCTCGGCCGGACAAAGACACCACCCCAGGGATACATTCTTATCCACAGGTACATACAAGTTACACATCACTCCTGACGTATTGAGGTGTAACCCCTCTACGCAGCAAGGTACAACCCCTCTACGTAGTAAGGTGCCGCCTCTCACCTTGTACATGTTGGTTCAATCAAAACAACTCTATCCATCATTTTACCCTTTTGCCCCTGTCATTGAAATGGGTCGGCCTGTTCCATGTTATCTGTGAAATGTTTCAGTATAGTGTATGTTCTGATATCTGGTGTCCAGTACCTGTTAGGTATGTCTCTTTTTGCAGCATCAGCCCTTTTCTTGCCAGCTTCTGTGAGCAGGGCCTGCCTCTGGCTCACAGCTTAACTTTGCTTTATGTTAGCAAAGTCTTGACCATTACTTTAGTTCAGGCCTTAGGCCTCATACTGGGCCTTCACTTACTACATGGTCTTTCCAGAGGTCTCAGCATCTCCTAACTGACTCCCTTTAGTTTGTTTTCAATCAGATCAGTTCACGGTCTAAACTGAGTCTATCATTCCTTCAGTTCTAGGGCTTGCAATCTTCATCTGTCTCCTGGTTGCTTTCTTGGAGGCAGCCAGGTGAAGGGCTGTCACTCTTTTGCTATCTCAGGCCTTTCTGCCTCCTGCTTCTTCTCTGTTCTCTCTCCTGTATAGCAAGTCTTGGGCCTGGTCTACACTTACCCCCCAATTCGAACTAAGGTACGCAACTTCAGCTACGTGAATAACGTAGCTGAAGTCGAAGTACCTTAGTTTGAACTTACCTCAGTCCACACGCGGCAGGCAGGCTCCCCCGTCGACGCCGCGGTACTCCTCTCGTATAGCTGGAGTACCGCAGTCGACGGCGATCACTTCCTGGTTCGACTTATCGCGTCCAGACAAGACACGATAAGTCGAACCCAGAACTTCGATTCCCAGCCGCCGAACTAGCGGCTGGGTGTAGACATACCCCAAGGGTTTTCTCTGTTGGTCACAGTTGTGGATGCCCGTCTCCACGTTTGGTAGTTCTGGCAGCTGCGTGAGGGTGTGATCAGGCTGCTAGCCTTCAAACAGGAGAGACTTTCCTCTCCCTTCTGCCTATGCTCAGTATGGGGTTTGTAAACCCAATTAAGCTGCCCTACGGGCATTATTTTCCTGAGCCAAGGCCTGAATTTCAAACATGAAGCCTTGCAGAAGGGCTCCCCTAACCCAGTCTTTCTTTTGTTTTTTATCCTCCACATTTTGTTTTAGAAACCATTCAATATCATTCCAAGCTGACACAGAATGATTAGGAAACCCAAAAGGGCCTCCTTTCTGTTGGACCCATCCCCACGGGGCTAGTGCAGCTTCACACAATGCAAACCCTTCCATTATTTTCCAACCAGACCGGAAAGTATATTTACCTAAGCCAGTAGACAGGGCCTGGGTTTCGGCACCAAGAAATGTTGGGGTCACTATACAGCCTTGCCTTCCTATGTCATAATACTCCCTATGGATTCCTGCCTGCTGCCTGTCTGGTCCAAGACAACTGACTCTAGAGTCTTGGCAAGTAATAAAACCTGTTGTTTATTGAAGAAGCAAGGTTGCAAAACACCAGAGCTTTGCTGATCAGAGTCATGGTGGGGTAACCCGTCCAGCAGATAACTCCAACAAGCTACCAAAGGCATACAACTTATATTTACTAGCTATGTGGCAATCAACCAATCAACAAAGATCCATGCACTGATCATTGAGTAATCATTACTGTCATTGGTTACCAGATGCCTTTTGCATGTTTCCTGACCGTAGGTGGTGTTCCGAGTTTCATGTAACTGCAGCTTTTCTGCGCTATCCTCCATACTGCCAAATTCACAAACTACGGTTAGCATAACAGCTGCCTCACTCAGTTTATGTTGGTGGTGTGCTAAGTGGTTTTGCCATTCTGCCTACTCCTTAGACAAGGAATTCCTTCTGTGAATCATGGACCTGTTAAGGTCACCCAGCAAACAGTTTGACTGACAACCCTAAGCTGTGTTTATTTCGCTGCCCACATCCTGCTGCTGAACTTTTGTCAGAGCAACCTACAATATGAAACAGTTAGGCCTGTCAGAGGAGGTAGGTAAGATAGACAAGTGTAGACTGTTTGTTGTTTTTAAATTTCTTTTCTCCAAATGTCTTGTTCTTTCTCAGGATAGGTCTATACTGCAAACTTAAGTCAACCTATGTTAAGTCGACTTCTAGCCACTGCAGTAATTACTGTGATGGTTCATCTCTACACTGCCCTCTTTCTGTCAGTGTTACGCATCCTCGCCAGGTGTGCTTCCACCAACTTCAGATGGGCAGTGTGGAGGGCTGAGAGTCCAGGCTCTTGTCTCCCTGCACCCTGCTGGGAACCCAGCTGCCCCCCAGGCTCCTGACTCCCCGCGAGGAGCCTGGCAGCCGCCCAGGCTCCCAGCTGCGAGCTCCACTCTCAGAGCCTGGGCAGTTGTGGGGAACGGGGATCCTTGGTGCAGATGGGCTCCCAGTGGCGAGCCAGGAGTGACAGCCAACAGCCGATGTAAGTAACCCACAGTGTCTACATGGACATTGTGTTGCCCTAACTTCAGTGACATAAGCCCTATGCCTCTCGTGGAGGTGGAGTTATGTTGGTGTAGTAGGACACTTACATCAGGGGGAGTTAGGCTGTAGTGTAGATACTGACAGAATTAGGTCAACGTAAGCTGCCTTAGCTTGACCTAACTCTGTAGTGTAGATCAGGCCTCCGCCTCCTGCTCCCACCAAGGGAACACACCCTTCCCTTAAATCCCATGTTAAATTTTGTAACAGGCTGTTTTACTCTGTCACAGTGGGTATTACAGCAAGTCTAAAAATGTAAATCTGTTAACAAAAACACAAAGTACTTCAGCTACTTGGTGGGGATTGGACAAGTGCATCCCATAACTGACATGGTGGAAGCCCTGCGTTACATATGTTGTGGTTTCATTTTTAGAAGAAACAATTTTGGAGACTGTTTTGCCTTTCCTCCTCCCCACGAAATGCATAACAGAAAACATTAGTGCTCCAGAGATGTTCATAACATAACTTTGAAAATACTCAAACATGCTTACAATGTGTGGTTTTTTTTATACTAAAAATTATGTGGATGATAGTCTAAAACTAATGGGACCAATGTTGTCAATATGATATCAGAGGGATCTATCCCTACTTTGACAAGCACGTGTATTTCACATTTGTGAAAATGGGGGCACCATGCATTTAACAAGGGGAAAATAGACAGCAGATGCTTGGAGGCCATTCTGATATCTGTGACAAAAACATAAGGCTCAGAATTTGCCACAGGGCAGCTTACTTTAATGCAGGGATCGGCAACCTTTGGCACACGGGTCGCCAGGGTAAGCTCCAGGCCAATGGGGGTGGCGGGAAGCGACGCGGGCCCAGGGATGTGCTGGCCGCCGCTTCCCGCCACCCCCATTGGCCTAGAGCGGCGATTGGCCGAACCTGCGGACCCGGCAGGTAAACAAACTGGCCTGGCCCACCAAGGAGTTTACCCTGGTGGGCTGCATGCCAAAGGTTGCCGATCCCTGCTTTAATGCTTGAAAAGTATTGTTAACGAGGGCCAGAGTTCTGGTTTGGTTATGCTATCACACAGAGTCCCTGCATGAAGTTTAATTCTGCAAAAGGAGAACTAATCTGCATAACACATGGTCTGGCCAGTTTGGTAAATGGATTTAGTAAGCTTCTGATGACCCCTGCCTTTACGTTCCACTCCAAAACACTCCATTCTTTGGTTTCTGTTGTGGATGGCCTGTGATGCTGAAAACTCCACAGGTTCTGGGGGAGCCCAGAGTGGGAGCAACAGATGCATTCTGCTTAGCCACCTCTTTTCCTCCATATGGATGCAGGGATGAGGGTGGGCCTAATTTGGCCCCTAATGTTTCCACTGATGTCAGTATCAGATTGAAACATCTGTAAAAGTTCGGACATTTAACGAAACTCACAAAATTAGTACTTTCTTCAGCAAGTTTTAAATTACAAAAGGCAGACTTGCAAGACAAAGCATTTGGTCTGTGATACACTGTGAAACTGAAATGAAAGTAGTTTGTTTTGTGTGGGAGAGATCTCAATATTGATGCAAAAATGGTTTTAATAAGTAATTTTTTAAAGCCATTACAAACTTCTTTGCACCTTTTTTGAATGTTAAGAGATAGCTACAAGAACGTTATTGTGATGTAAACCTGCAGCTAAACCATGGGAGCTTGCTCAGCTGCCAATCCAAGGAGTCTCTGAGCTGCTGGTCTTTTACCAGGCCCTACTCAGAACCTGGAAGCTAATCTCAGTGACTAGGTCAGTGGGAGGCACTGAGGGAGAGGACCTCCTTGCAGACCCTCTGCTACACAACCCCGTCTCGGTGTGCAAATGGTGGAGTCCCCCTTGGTGCACCAGAGGCTGGTCCTGGCTGGTGAACTTGGTGGTCCTGACCTCCTGGACTATGACTGGGGGACTGGGTGGAAATCATGGTGCTCAGTTAGTGCATGGGGCTCTCCACCCCTTTCATCGCCCGTTGAATTCTCCAGGAGATGAGGGCAGCCCTACAACCTGCCTCTCTGATGTGTCCCTAGCCTCTGTTTGCTGGAAGCTGGGAATGAGTGACAGGGGATGGATCATTTGATCATTACCTGTTCTGTTCATTCCCTCTGAAGCACCTGGCATTGGCCACTGTCAGAAGACAGGATTCTGAGCTAGACGGACCTTTGGTCTGACCCAGTATGGCCGTTCGTATGTTCTAATGTTCTCTTGTGTTTTCCTCAAGCAGGTCCTGCGGGAGAGTGTTCCCTGCCCACCCCTCACCCCTGGCCCTCCGGACCTTACCATTGGGCCCCTGCCCCATGAGTCTCCCCACCTCCCCTCACTGCAGGCTCCACCTAAGCCATATGTGGGACATCTCCGAATTGTGCCCAGGAATCACCTGTACGTGCTCATGCTCCACACCCTTCATTTCATTACCCTTCTGTCCCACCTCAACACCAAGTGGCAGTACTTGCTACCACCCCAGGAGGGCAAGGATCCCCAGTGGACCAGTCCGTATTACACTTTGGTCCCACAGCCCAATGGGGATATTAGTTGGCGGCTCCTTCATGGAGCTGTGAGCATGGGCGTGTACCTGGCATGGTTCATGACCTTTTCCAAACAGCTGCTCTTTCTCACTGAGAGAGAAAGACCCTGGAACACATTTACACTGAGTGTGCCAGGTTGCAGTGCCTCTTCCAGATCCTCTAGACCAGTGGCGGGCAACCTGTGGCCCGCCAGGGCAATCCGCTGGCAGGCCATGAGACAGGGACGTACTAGCGGCCATTGGGAGCTGCGGGCAGCCCACCACTGCTCTAGACCCTCCTTCTCCACTTTTCCCCACACCTCTTTATTTATGCACACCCTATCCATGGTCCCACAAAGTTGTGAGACCTCCTTGTCAACCTCCTCCTGGTGCTGGTCAAGATGGCCGTCCACCATACCAGAAGGCAGAAGTTGGATAGAGGGTGATCCGCAACTGTGGGGCCTACTTCAGATTCCCCCTCAAGTCACGGCTCTGGGCAAAGTTCCTCTGGGAAATGTCCACTGGCTCCGTGGATACCTTCATGGAGCAGTGGGTGCTCTCCGGGGCACTCTGGGGCTCAGTCTCCCTCTCTGGATCCCTGATTTTGAACCTGTGACCCTCACTCCTGTCCCTGTTCTTTCATTTGTTCTCCCCTGTAATCGTTTGATGCGTGAGTGCAGTGACTCCTCTCCTTAGGATGTGGGGAGGGACTGTTAGATATGTCGGGCTTCTGCCCACCCATCCCTAGTTCTTCAATAGGTGCCTTTCCAACAGAGTTGCAGTGAGTCATCACTCAGGCATGCAGCAACCACTTGCTTATACTGACTTACTCTTCCAAGGGAGCCTGCAATGCCACAGCCTTCAGGCATGTGGCAGCAGCCTATCCCTGAGTAAATCCTGGGTCAGATAACCCCCACACTCAGATATTTCCCAAAACCCATCGGAGCTGCAAGTTACTGTGTGTAACAGCACTATCCAGCCAGGAACCCTCCTGCTGCCTCGCAGTGTAACAGTCTCTCTAGACTCCCAACCTGCTCGTGATCTGGTTCCTGTTCCTGCCCCAGCCGTGCTCAATCCCTGTTCCAGTCTGCTCCATCCTTGTCCTTGCCCTACTCTGATCTTGCGCCAACCCTGTTACTGACTGCTGTAGCCCAGCCACCACCTCCTGACCTGCTCCCAGACCTTCAGACCCGGAGTCTGCATTACTAATTTGGCTTGTTTACATACTCTGACCTCTGGTCTAAAACTGGCCTGTCCCTGGACCCCAATTCCAGCACTGACCTCAGCCCAGTCCCAACCTGACATCTGGCTTTAACCTCCATTCCAACCACTAAGCCTGACTATCAGGAGGTAGCCCTGCCAGCTTTAGCCAGGATGCTTGGAAAGATAACAATACACATATTTAGATAAGTATGTTGCAAAACATTAATCAAAGAAACTCCAGAAAGTTTCTGCTTTTAGCTCACAAGGACAAGCAAACATTAAGCAGACAAAACGTGAACACTTTTAAGAAGGAACCTGACTATGAAAGGAAAGCAGGGTTGTGTTATCAGAGCAATAAATCTAGAGGTGACATGTTCCTGTACCAACCCTGACTCCAACCCCAGTTCTTTGCAAAGAAAAACCTGTGTTTAAGCTCACACAAAGAATCCTAGAAATATTGTATTGAAATTTATTTCTTTTGAAAACACACTCAAGTGTTCATCCTTTTACCTTGGAGAACATTTATGGTGTGAAATGTTTTACAGAAGATACTAGTTAATTCCAACTCATGTTTCCACTTAAAGGTGAAAACCTTTGGTTGTTTCTCAATTGCTAAAGATGGCATAAGTTTCTTTTAATATGTATATTTACAAATATTTTGTATCTAAATGAAAGCTTTTATATAATAACTACCTGATAACATTGTTATGTAAATAGTAAGATGGTTTATGTACAGATATAGCAAGGTCATCTGATACTAGGACTACTTACTAATGTAAGAAGCCATTTATATATTAAATACTTATATTAATGGGGAATTAATTAATTAACCAATTAATTACTGGCAGTGCAGAAGCAGACCTTCACCCAAAGCCGGAAGACAAGAAAATTATTATTTCAAAACTTGTCATGTAGAGTCAACAGCTTAGGCCAAAGACTTTCTAAAGCATGTTATTTAATTTTAAAAGACCATTTTGAGAACTAAAGACTCATACAAAAGAGAGAGAGCGTTTTGACTTTTCGAAAAATAGAACTTCATTCCTGTAAAAGTAAAAGAAATCTCAGAAAATGAACTAAATAAAAAGAAAGTTAAAATTACCTTAAAAGTTCTGTGTATTTTTCTGGTCACAGAAAAAACAGCAGCAATTAAAGAAATGTTGCATATTCATTAAACAGATTGGCTACTTAGGAGCTGAGAGTGTCACTTAAAAGAACTCAGAAGTCTTGGAGCCAATGATAGAATGACAGAAACCAACTTGAATTTAAACAAGCATGAAAGAGGTGTGTTTTCTATTCATTTCATGGAAAGAAGGAGAAAGACACAAAAGATTCTGAATTTAAATATTTTCTTCAGTTTCAAAGGATGCAGTTAAGATTTCTCATTTTGCCAGCTATAACGGACTGATTATTTATTTAACCAACTTGTCCACTGGCCCTAAAATCTCAGATGTGTAATCTCTGTTAAAAGCTCTCCACAGACAGACAGATAGAAGAGATTGTAACAGAAGGAAACAGTTTAACGTTTGTGTTCAGTTGTTTGTGTTGCTTAATGTTTTCTTTTTTCAATAACAAAATAGCCATGGTAAATAATTATGATTATTTTGCTTAGTCTTGATCACGGTGTCTCCTAAAATAGGTAAAAGAACCCCTGTGACTAAATAGTGGGGAGTCAGAGAAACAATAAGTAAGAGCTGGCCTACCATTTCTTGTTTCTCTAAACATTTTTAGTAAATTTTAAAAGAAAGTTACTTGGCATCTAACAATTTAAATCTCTCTCTTTCAACCCCAGTTTGATCATTAGCAAATGATACCAATGAAATTGAATAATAAGTTTCAAACATCAAGAGAAGATACTTGTTTTGAAATCCCATTATGAAGATGTATTCTTATTAGCTTCAGCTGTTGTCTCAGTGAGAGAAAGCATTGACACTATGAAACAACGGACACAAAGGCTGGGATGAAATCTAAAGGCTCATCAGTTTTCTAAACAAAGTTACAAATCACTTTCTTTGCTTGGAAAGGTGGCTGTACCATCTTGAGAAGCCACAAGAAAGAGGATGCACAACACATGTCTTGCTGTTTTAGACTTTGCAATCTAACTGGAGAAACTTATTTTGTGCCAATAGGCATTGCTCACATCTCACTCAACTTCTCTGCCAATATGGTAATTTGCATAGCAGTACCCACAATGCTTCACATTGTGATTTTGCTTTGAAAACAGATTTAATTGAGCCTTGCTGAGCTGCATTAATGTGTCTGTTTAAATTGAGCAAATCTAATTAGCTTGCATGAAAGTTATGCCACCTCTGGTGCGGCAAAGCTAATGCAATTAAAGTCAGCCAGATGTATTGAGTATTGTAAACATGCAGTCTGACTGGTGGAGAATAGCTCAGTTTCCATCAGAGACTGGACAGTTTTGCAAAACATTCACAAGAATGGCACTCTCTGCCATGTAAATGTATATATTCTTCTATGTCTATAAGGCAATTCCTAGTGCCAAGGATTCTGCTCATGTAGTGAGGTGTATGTTATAGTGAAAGACCATACTGTTTTCAGTTACATCCATTCAAAGAGTAGCCCAGTGGTCTTCATTAAAAAGTCAATATTTTTCATATACTCTCAGATCCCCATTGAAAATAAACATTTGCCAAGAGTTATCACAAGTACCACAGTAGTTCTATTGAAGTCAATTTTAAATAACTTCTCAGCCAATTGACTATTAACGTGGGCTTAATGAATGTGGCCTTCTAGTAAAGGTGGAGCAGAATTGTACTCTATACATTTGGGCAAACTGTTTTTAAAACAGGAAATTGCCTACGACCAGAGGAATACATATTTTAAAATAATTGCATGAATTACTTAGACTAACCTCATTGGATCAGGTCTACCTTTTAGTTAGTTTAACTGTATTTAGAATAGGGAATAATTTGAATGTCTCAGATACTGTCCTAATGTGGTACTGTTTAGTATATGTTGACTTTTATATCATGATTTCTCTAGGCTGATTGTGTGGATCTGTCACACTAAAGCGAACTTTCAAAACCTAAAGGGCAACTAGAGGTGCACACGTATAAGGGAATGCAGAGTTTGCTCTGAATATTTTATCCAACCATGCAATTTTTCTGTGTTGCCATTCCCTTCATAGAAAAATGCCAAGGTAATTGCATGAAAATGGACATTTGCTCTCGCTTAATTAACAGTCTTCTCCTCCTGCCTCATTTATTCTATAATTGCTTCCACAGTAATGAAGTCTGATGTTTGATGCTGAATGGTGGATGGACTTGTAGATAAAACACTGGACTGGAAGTTAGGAGGTCTGTGTTCCTTTTCTCGATCTATCATAAACTTCTTCAGAGTTTTGGACAAACTACACACTAACCTCTCTCAGTTTCCTCATCTATAAAATGGAGATAACAGTACCTGGTGGTATACTGAGGATTTTTTCAATAAAACTTATGAGGCACATCGATACTTTATGGTGATAGAAATGCCTAAAGTCATTGAGTAGCAATAGGCTGATCATAAGTGAGAATATCTATTCATACAAAAATATCTCGATAGTGTAAATAACTCACCACTGTCATGAATAATGGGAAAGAAACACTGAAAAATATGACACTTTAATGAATTTTTTCATAAAATATCTTTGTTTTAGTGTTGGCCAGTGCACAGCAGTTATCTTTTTAATAGGTCGAACAGCCAAAGTACAAAAACCAGTCACTACATGGTAAATAACTCTGCGGCACAGATAGTTTAAAACTACAGATAAGACCAAACTAAAACCCAGGTCCAAACACTGATGAACATTGTGTAGGGGAAGATCCAGATATGAGTCAGAACTTTGTTCCTGTATGTAACTAAAAAGAAATAGCTCTCTAGGTTGTAGAGGTGTTTGCAGGTCCAATAGAGTTAAAATATCTATACGGCACTGAGGTTAATGGAAGTTTTGCCATTGATTTCAGTAGGAGCAGGATTGGAGCCACATTGTAGTTGTATTTGTGTCCACATTTCCAGCATAAGCAATCATTTTAGTTGTTTTTAATTGAGCTGTAAATGTTATAACTGAACTGCTCCTTGGCAGAAACAAGGCATGTCGAGGTGGATATTTAGTGTTGTGTCTCATAGGTTGGTCAAAGCACAACACGTTAGTAACCATAATGTCTTAACTGGGGGAGATCATTTTTAAACATAAATGTTTTTAAAAAGTTGTTTGCCACATTTTTTACTGTATAGTCTACTGTCAGAGGTTAGCAGGCTGATTGTCTGAGGATTTTTGTATGTGACAGGAAAGCAAAAAGCAGTCCAAATCCTCTTTTTCCTGATTTTCAAATTCCACTTTAGGAGTAATATTTAATCTACACTGCCTTTGAGCACCCAGTGCCAAATTCTCCATTGTAGCTAAGCTGCGTGAAGCACAGAAAAAGAGGGGGTGCAAAGGTACCTTTAAAACACTTTTGCAGTCTTTATTGTCAGCCCCACTCAGAGTCTCCTCAGCCTCTGGAAGAAGTTAAAGCAGCTCTGAGACTGCCCTAAGTAACATTTGGCTCCAACAGCTCCAAGGAGCTGTTTTTGCAGCCAATAACACCTTGAGCCAAGCACTGGCATGCCCCTATCCTCAGCATGTGTCACAGTTCGGCAGTTGTGATGAGGGCCAGTGTACTGGCACAGAGCCACTCTCCCATCTCCATGCTGCCCAGGGAGCCTCCTTACACTGGGGTTATTCTACAGTTGACCCTGGTATGCCAATGGGGCACAATATAAGAGAATTGAAGTCCCAGGATGAGGCCTGTGAGTGGGAGGGAGAGCTACAGAATGTTGCCTGGTTGGGGTGTGGCCACAAGAGCGTAATGAGAAGACGAATGTTCCTTGTCTGAGCTCCCTGACACAGAATAGTCTCCTTAAAATGTTCTCCAGCCTAATTTTACAAGAATATCATCTTCGCTGGGAAAACAAAATAGAACAAACTTCACAAAAGATTATCCTGGACAAATGTTTCCAAAAATATAACATCACTCAAAATGCAGAAGGTAACTCCTTTGCTGGACTTTTCTTCCAGGTCAGATTTGCTGTCACCAAGAGATTAGGTGCAAAAGGAGAGAATAAAGACTGCCACATTATGTGGCATATTTATCAGCCAGTTTGGCTGCTTCCATAGCCTGCTACAGCCCAGAAGTGCATGCTATGCCTTTCACGTGGATAGAGATGCACATAGAAAATGCTGAAGTTCTTTCCCAGAGTGAGTCGTTACCATCAACTGAGATCACAGAGCACATTTGGGGATGATTTTTTATGTCTCTATATCTGTGGCAGACACACTTCTTTGAGGAAAAAGAACCACCCTCCAGCAGACGCAGAACCTGAGGCCCTGTAGGGCTGGCGCTGCTGGAAAGGCTGGGGATGATTTTGGCTAAATCAAGCCTGTAGTTTATTTGAATGTTGTTTGGAAATATTAATTAAATAATGAGGTTATCTTCCCTAGTGCTTGGAACCTGAGATGAAAAACCTAACATATGATTGAGAGATACTGTAAAAGCAGCAGCATTTGCTGAGTAAAAATCCATAAATAACAAATTCTAGCCCACTGTAATGAAGCACTTGTGGTAAGGGCATATTGTCAGAACAAGACGATTTGGGGGGAAAATAAAGTCACAATGACACAGAACTGAAAGCGAGTAAAGAAATGAGAATCCAGTACATGAGAAAGAAACAGCAAAAATGAATTAATCAGAACCAAGCAGTACATGCACTACAATCTCATAAGACCAGGGAAAACAAAACGTTTAAACGAAACGTAACACCTACTGCCACAGGAGCCCATTAACACCTCTGTACACCATCCTTATACATGTATAAAACATTTTCAAAAAAGTTCACAAGGCAGAAATGTGCATTTTGTACTAACCAAATGGAAGACTTATTTTACCCTTTGAACAGATAAAACGTAGCAAATGAAACAGCTGAAAAAGATTCCGAGAGATTTCAAAAATGAGGAAAGAGAACTCCAAATGAACATTCAGAAACCAGTCGGAGAACACTTCAACCTCCCTGGTCACTCAATAACAGACCTAAAAGTCGCACTTCTCCAACAAAAAATCTTCAAAAACAGACTCCAATGAGAAACTGCAGAACTGGAATTAATTTGCAAACTGGACACCATTAAATTAGGCCTGAATAAAGACTGGGAGTGGATGGGTCATTATACAAAGTAAAAACTATTTCCCCATACTAATTTTTCCCCTACTGTTACTCACACCTTCTTGTCAACTGTTTGAATTGGGCCATCCTGATTATCACTACAAAAGTTTTTTTCCCCCTGCTGATAATAGCCTACCTTAATTGATTAGTCTTGTTAGAGTTGGTATGGCAACACCCATTTTTTCATGTCCTCTGTGTATATATATCTTCCTCCTGTATTTTCCACTGCATGCATCCGATGAAGTGGGTTTTATCCCACAAAAGCTTATGCTCAAATAAATTTGTTAGTCTCTAAGGTGCCACAAGTACTCCTCGTTCTTTTTGCTGATACAGACTAACACGGCTACCACTCTGAAACTTCTTTCATTCCATATGTGCTTTCCTTTCAAAAGGAGAATGCAGGATAACAGCTACTTGTTCATTATTAACAATGATATATCACATTAGCTGGTTCTAACTTGACAATAATTTACTACATGCAGACTTTTAAAATTTAAAATGAAATTGTATCAGGTTACATAATAAAAATAATAAACCTTACTACTGAGCCATAGCTCTAGAAATGATTTATGAAGTATCCATATTTTAGAAATGATGACGTTCAGGCACAGAAGCTAAATGACTTGCCCAGGGTAAAAAACTATAGTCCAATCCATTTGTAAGGCAAATAAGAAGGGCTTTTGCAGTATGTAAAAGCAACATGGGCACATATTGTCACGTTGAGACCAATAAATGATCCAGCTGACACTTCTGTCAGTCACAGGCCTACATCTCTAACCAACTCAGATCAAAACACCATTACAAAATTTTAACTTGAAACAAGAAACTGCTCTTCCCAGTGTAATTGACCCTAGCCAAGGTGTCTGTATATGTAATAGATTTGGTGCCAATAACTGAGATTAGCTGGTGGACATTAAGGCTTTTTATCAATATTTCATCAATACTTTAGCCATGCTCTCACCTGATATGAAGAAAACATTTGAGAGAGTAAGCAGTGTGGCAGAAATATGGTTTCAGTCTGAACTTTGAACCCAGGGTCAAACTCATTTTTACCAAATTTATGGCCATGACAGTTTTTATCTCATTATTTAAAAAAAAAAAAAAAAAAAGACGGGGAGGAAAGGAACATGAGAAGTCCCCACTTCTTCTGGCTACTGCTTCCTGCCATAATGGATGGGGGAACAGGGAGCTGTTGGCCCTGTTCCTTGCGTCTCTGGTGGTTGCTGCTTATTGTCCCTGAGCAGAGGGAGGAGAAGAGGGAATTTTAGGCTTTGCTCCCAGCTTCTCTGCTGGCTGGTGCTTCTTGCCCGGAGGGGAGGGCAGGAAAGAGATGCGGGCCCTGTTCCCCAAAGGGAGCTTCAGGCTCTACTTTCCACTTCTCTGCTGGTGGCTGTCCCTCAGGGGAAGTTGAGAAGAGGGAATTATAGTCTTTATTCCCTGCTTCTCTATTGGCTGCAGCTTCCTGCCTCTGAGGAAGAGAAGGAATTGTAAACCTTGCTGGCTGCTACTTTGAGTCTCTGAGGAAAGGGGAGACAACAGAGTCCTATGCTCTGCTCCCCTCCTATTGTCAGCCACTGCTTCCTCATATAGCTTCTGTTGGCAAAACCACAAATTCAGTTGATAGATGAAATGAAGTAGATATCATTTTTTTTGATCTGAGTAAAGCGTTTAACACTGTCTCATAAAATCTTACTTAGAAAAAATTAATTAAAATTGGCTTGGATAGAAAAAACTATTATGTGGGTTGAAAAGTGGTTGAAAAACCATTAATAATGAGGGATGATAAATAGCAAAGTGGTGATGGAGTACTGCCAGGACTGGTGCTGTGTCTCTCCTTTTTCCACATTTTCATTCATGTGCTCTAAAAAGGGAGTTAAATACAATGTGAAAGAAATTTACCAATGATACTACACTGGGAGGAACTACAAACAGCCTTGGAAAGAGACAAATACAAACAGACTCCAGAAATTTGAAGCTTGGGTAGAAAATAAAATATCTTTTGATTTGGAAAAAAAGCAGACTATGTGCAATGTATCTGGCAGGGCCATGGCAGGGGAGGGCGGCAAGCCCGGCCGGGGCTCTCCGCTCTCCCCCCGGCGGCCAGAGCACCAGTGGGAGGGCGGAGAGCCCGGCTGGGGCTCTCCGCTCTCCCCTGCGGCCAGAGCGCTGGGAGCAAAGCAGAGAGCCCGGCCGGGGCTCTCCGCTCTCCCCGGCGGCCAGAGCGCCGGGGGGAGGGCGGAGAGCCCCCGGCGGCCAGAGCGCCGGGAGGAGGGCGGCAAGCCCGGCCGGGGCTCTCCGCTCTACCCCCGGCGGCCAGAGCGCCGGGGGGAGGGCGGAGAGCCCGGCCGGGGCCCCGCTCTCCCTGACCGGCCGCAGCACCAGGGGAGGGTGGCGAGCCCACTGTGGCTCCGCTCTCCCTGGTGGCCGGAGCGCCGCGGGGAGGGCGGCGAGCCCAGTCGCGGCCCCGCTCTTGGCCGGAGCGCCCCGCCGTGCCGCCCCCCTCCAGGCGCTGCCCCAAGCACATGCTTGGTGGGCTGGTGCCTGGAGCCGGCCCTGGTATCTGGAGAAAAATAATCCACACCACACATACTCAATGGATAGGAGAAACCTGCAGGCAGTAAGGCTGTAGCATACCTGTAGCATTGCAATGTTAGGTTTCATATACAGAAGCATCACATCACAGATCAGGAAGCATTAATCCCCTTCTTTACTGACTTGTGTGGCTGTACCTGGATATTGCATTAAATTCCAAGCTCTACATTACCAGAAGGTTATTGACAGTTTTGTGTAGAGTTGAAAGAAGAGCAAAAAGCAAAACAATCAGGAGTCTAGAGGCATTGGCTAATGAGCAAAGATTAAAAGACCTACATTAGAGACAGAGAGCTAACAAATGGGGGGTGGGGGAGTGTAGAGCTGTCTACAGAAATTTCAAAGGTATCTCTATCAAGGAAGGTGAGGAATTACTCGTGTAGGAGAAATATAAAGGAATATTAGTATAATGGGAGTACAAAGAGGATTAACTAGGAATAATGGAATGGTGTTCAGAAAGGCTGAGAATCTAAATATGCCTCCTGCAGTGAAGTATTAGACTGGAATAGTTTCCCAAGGAAAATGCTGGAAGCCTAACTGGATATATCTTTTAAAAGTAGATTGGACAACATGTCAGTAAATACATTATTGGGAACAATCCTGCATTGCCAGAGAGATGGAGTGAATGACCCAATAGGCTTTTTCCATCTCTAGCTTTTAGGGAATATTGTGAACTTGTGAAACTTCAAATACTTCCACAATGCATTGCAACATCCACACTGAAATTCTGATTATAGAGAGCCTCCCCTTAAAGTGATGCTATGATACTGAATGATCAAAGATAGGTAACATTCTCTCCCCAACTGCCCCTCACAAAAGGTCAGAAGATTAATAAATATTTTTCTTTTGTCCAGAATTTTCTCCAACTGTTCATACAGGTCACTGATTTCTTCCTCTGAGTGACTTGAGAATATAACAAACCTAAATAATTATCTTTTCTGTATTGTTGGGGGATCCCTGAGATTTTGGTGAGGAATCTTGTGATTTTATTCTTTCAATTTCAAAGGTTTAAATATCAGAAAATGTCTTTTTTTTTTATTTCTGTTTCCTCATTTAAAAAAAGAGGTTCTTTTTTTAAGTTCCAAAAGCTCTTTTTATTTACTATTTTTTAAAAAAATGAATTTGATTCACTAATATGATTTTTATATCTTTTTTCATTATTCCATAATCTTCTGTCAATATATTTATAGAATACAAGAGTTTCATATCAAGTGTAGCCTTGGCCTATTATGTTCCCTATTTTTATTGGGGCTATCACTTTAATACAACCAATAGCCTCAAACATTATTGCTACAGGCTAATTTCAACCTCTGGATGTAAAAGCTGACTCTCCCACACAATATAGAGCACAGGTGCAGAGTGTCCAAAGAATCACCCTACATGGAACTTTACTGATTGGGGAAGGCAATAATTGATGGCTACAAATTCTTTGTGGTTTGTGTAGTTAACATGAAATAACACTAACTAATAGTTTTCATCTGCAACATGAGACTCCCTCTCATTCTTTCTGCACTAAAACTAAGATTATTCCAGACCTTTAAACCTTGTCAAAGAACTGCCCCATAAAAGTATTATAATTTAATAGTCATTTTCTAATAGGGAGGGCATACTCAGTTTATACATTATTGTTTAGCAGTTTTTTATCTGAAGTTGTTTTACAGTGTTATTCCAGTTAGAAGCTAGCTAGTTTATAAGAAGACCAGGTTGCCAAGACAAACACTGTTGCTGATTATAAGTAAAGCAAAGAAGATAAAATGGCTAACCACCAGGTATGAAAGTAGAGCAGTATTCAGAATGCAAGATGAGACAGTATAATGTGCTGTAAGCATCATGAACCAAGTCACAGAACTGTAGAAGGGAAGAATCATAGTATAAAAGATACTGGAGCTAATTACCAGTACCCAAAGGAACAGTTTGGATAAACAGTAAAAAAAATATAGCTTAATTTCTACTGACAGCAAGTTATATAACTTTGAAGCCCCCCCCCCCAAAAAAAAATTAACAATTGTTAATTTGGTAAAAATCATTGTGTATTGCAGCCTTAGGAAATGTGAACAGACCTACTTTCATAAGAGGGACCTAGTGTCCTGACAAGTGCATCTGTTACTAAAATTGTCAGGGATAAGATTATTTATACAATATTTTCACAATTAGAGAAATTCACTGCAGCAAATGTTTATTTTAATGTCTATATTGCCCACTAGGCAGCAAAAGTCAAATTAGCTGTTTCTAGAAGAAATAGTTGTTTGCCCTGAATTCACACTTCCATTCATGTAGGTGCATTAAATTCCAGGGAGAATGTTGTTCATTGTTACCTTTAGTCTAGATGACAGGGAAATATTCTCTTCAAATAACACAAGTTTTGGTCCAAATTATAATATCACTCATACCTGTGTAAATCAGGAGTAACTCTGCAGATTTACATCAGTTTGAGAGATCATAGACTGGCCCTTTGTGTTGCTTTAGAGACAAATAATGAGGAGTCAGCAACAACTTAACTCCTCCATGCAAGACAGCTGTCTAAACAGATTTTCTCCCTACTGTAGCATTGATATTTGCATTTCTGGCAGAAAGGCTCAAAACAAATAGATCTATTAGAATTAGTGCAAGAGTGTGTTTTATAGCATCTAAGTCTATGCTCCCTTAACAACTCTTGATCAACACAGAGCATAAGGCATAAATAGAATTTTAAGATCCCCAACAGGGTAAAAGAACATCTTACAAAAAGATTATCTAAACCCTTAAACAGACTTAGCAAGAGTATAAATATAGGCCTTATGAAAAAGAAAACAAATAGGTAACTAGTCCCAATATACATAGCTTCCCCTAAACTTGATATACTGTTAAGTAGTCTAAAATCTTTTCCAGTACTCTTAATATAGCACTTTCCTTCTCTGAATACTTGCCTTCCTAAGCAAATGCCCAAGATTCATTTTTATAGTCCCCCAGTCAGGGTGGCCACATGGTCCTCCCAGTTGCATCCTATAAAAGAGGCAGTAAAGAGGAATTAGTTCTAGTTAGTTAAAACAAATCCTGCTAGGGCAAACCTGCTTTAAAGTAAGACTTTTGAAAGTCCTCCTGATCTTTTTCCTAGGCTGCTAATTATTGTGTTTGCCATAATGCATAATACTAGTGATAAATCTTTAGGGTTTTTTTTAATAGCTGGGTATGAGGTATTAAGCTGAAAAGGCCAGATGCTGGTCAATATTTTGGTTCTCTGTACTGCTCAAGCAGCATATGTGGGTGGGGGATGCTAGAAAGCTACTTTGATAGGGTGGTTGTGGATTCCTTTCTGTGAGAAAATTGCTGCCTGGCTTGGAGCACCTAAGGGATTGTTAGAGGATAATGTAATGCAGAGCAGCTCTAAGGCTGTCTGTCTCTGGGTCTAAACTACAGTAGGGGAAGGAGTAGACTTTCCCTGGGTGGTGGGAAAGTGTAAAGGTGCCTCAGACAACTTTGCAGCCTCCTTCCTCTCCCTTGGGCTACTCTAAGCAGAGGTCTGGAACAGCTGAGTGTGACAGAGGGGGAGATGTGTGTACTGAATGGTGAGCTCCATTTTTGTTTTGTCCCCATGTTGTGTATTAACTGCTAGCTTGTGTTTTGTGTTGAAAAAACAAGCCTGGTACTGACTAGGTCAGTCTATTCTAGACATGGTGCTGCTCAGAAGGGGTGTAAGACAGCTTAGAGAAGACTTTTAGTGAGAGCTATGAACTTTGAGTGTTTCTCAACTACTGGCCTATGCACAAGAAACATTATCTCTACACAGAAGCCTGGCTGGGGAAGGGGCTGTCATTGCAAGCCTAGGCTCAAGGCCAAAGTGGTCAGATAAATGTACGGGAAATGTTCTCTGTGCGGCTATCCGCTTTGACCTGCTACAACACCAGGCTGGAAGAGAGAGAAGGCAGGAGGCTGTCTTCCTTGCTGGAAAGGCTGGCTAGACTACAGACTCACAGAAGGGGGCAAATAAATTGGGCAGAAGGGGGGAAGTGCCTCTCAGGACTGTTTTTGATTTTTCAAATATATGTGACTCTCTAGTGCTTTCAGAAGTGAAAGTGCCTGTCATTGAGAAATTCCTTAGCTAAGCCTGTGCCCCTTGCTTACCTGCCATGTTGTGCCTGAAGGGGGTTAATCAAGAAGCCCAGAGCTGCCACAGTGAGGTAGAACTCTAAGGAAACATCTATGGAACTCAGAGAGATGATGTATAAGCAATTGGGGACTGAGGGCTGAAGCACTGCTTCTGGGGTTTAAAACAGCTGGACTCTAGAGCCCCATGTCCCCAGAAGGGGATGTAGACATGAGGTCTGCAACTGGGGATGTGACTTAGAGAATGAGGAACATTGACCCAGCTCTGCCTGGACCGAGTTTACTAAGGAGAACATGGGATCCAGCAGTTGCGTTTGGTCTAGTCACAACAGACAGGTGTCTGTTGAGAGAGGGGGAGTGGGCCAGGTTGTGACACTGAGGCTCTGGCCTAAAGTATCATGCTCTTCAGAAAATTATTCTGTATTGCTTAGGTTATATTGCATTACCAAATGATGGTGCCAGAGTGTTATGCCCAGATAAATGATGATACAGTACTTTGTTGTCTGACATAGAGCATGGTAACTTATTTGGGCAGCACACAGAGGTGCAATATATCTTTCAGTCAGTGCAGAATCTTTCTTCCTGCTGAGCTCAAGTTCAGTATCCAGTGCTCTTGTTTAAAACAAAGTGGTGCCCTTTTATCTAGGCACACACTGTATCAGTTTTCATCAGAAATGACCTCAAGCTCCTAGAATATCTGAAATTTCACCCCTGTAAAAATTAATTCTGCACATACCTGCCTAATACAAAAAGATTTTGCATGATTCATGTAGTATTTTAAAGGTGTGGTGAGATACCTGATCCACAGTGTGAAAAATTACTGCTTTTTCTAGACAGGAGTTTTTGAATGCAAGTTTTAAGTGTCTTTACTTAGATGGTACAATGATTAACTGATGCAGGTTGTCTGGATATTTTCAATCTTTTAAAGATCTGGGCCCATGAGAATTCTTCCTATGTAGGGAAACCTTGGCATAGAGCCAGTAATGTTACTCTTACACTGGGCGGTGGGGATATGTGTCCAATCGAAAAGGTTGTTGACCCCGACATCCCTACCTATGCCCTAGTGATCCCTTGGCTGCTAAAACAGCCCCTTAGGCTGCTCTCATCTATTAGGACAAACAACCGATGCCAGAATTTGGGAAGAGTGTGAAGGTGGCCACCTTTATTTCACCCTTCTAGACTTATGCTAAGAGCAGCTCAACAAGACCAGTGCATCTGCCCTCTCCTTGTTAACAGCTGGTCAATTTAATATTATGAGGCAGTTGCATATGTAAAGAGCTGGCCTTATCCGTCTTGGGTGTGTCTAAGAAGCACTTTTTTTCCCCATGCTTGGTACGCCAAACATGACCAGCTCCCGCCCACCATGATCGCAGCAGTAGGAGTGATCAAAGAAGAAGAACACGTCCACAGATGTTGGTATGTTCAAGAAAATAAGTTATGGCAATTTGATTCATGGCTCCACACAGCTGACTCATGCCTTGTCTAGTTCATATTTGTGTTGACATTTGGATGACTGGTTTCTATATTAATGAAAAACGCTGTTATATGTATAAATGCCTTAATTTGAACACACAGATTGGTGTTCATGTAGGGACAAGAGTTATTGTTATTCATTGTTGAGTCATCCAGTCAGGGAACTTAATCATATCTGACTCAGGTGGCCAGTCAGACACACGGAATAATGAATAATCATAGTGCTCAAATCACAGACAGGTGGTCAACTGTCTGGACAAATGATCTGATGAATTATGAATAATGAACACATTCAAGAAAACTGGTGATTTCTCTCTGTCGATATTCACTCCTTCTTGTCAGCTGTTGGGAATGGGCCACATCCACCCTGATTGCTAACAAGGCCAATTCAATGACACCCCCCCACACACACTTGCCAAGACAACTCCCATCTTTTCATGTGCTGTATATTTATACCTGCTTACTGTATTTTCCACTCCATGCATCTGATGAAGTGGGTTATAGCCCACGAAAGCTGATGCCCAAATAAATTTGTTAGTCTCTGAGTTGTTTTTACTTAGTGGATAGTTTACAAACAGAAAAAAGAGCTAAATTTGGTGAATAAAAAGTTTCTTACAGTTTGCCCAACTTTACACAACTTTATGTATCTAATCTGAGGATTTAGGAGGGGTTTAGCACTGATTCTTTGAGAGAGACCCCAAATTTAACTGACTTATTTTATGTAAAACTCAGAGTGAGCAGGTGTAGTAAGAATCTTTGGAATCCCCGATCCAACCCTCAAGCCTTCTGCAGCAGAAATAGAGCTTGGGTGCTTGTACTGGAGTCTGTATTTAACTGTATTCAAAAACAAATTGAAAAGGAAAGTAATCTAAATATTTTTTTTTTTTTTTTTTTAAACCAAAGCTATAGAAGGAATTCATGTCAGAAGCAGGGTTGCAATGCACAAGTTCCTCCTATTCTTAGTGCTGTGTGTTAGACACAGCCCTGCACAGCCTTAAACTGATCTTGGGTCTCCCCAAAATTTGACGGATCCGTGGCCATATTTTGCACTGGCACCAAAGGCTAGACTTTGACAGCTGCAAAGAGAGGCGGATATTTTTTAGGAAAAATCACAGACAAGGTTTTAACTCTAGTGCTCTGTTTGCAAGAGATTGTCGGTTTACATTTGCATGGTTATCTTCTCAAGGAAAAGGATTAAAAATGTACACCTTTAAAATGAAAGTTGAGATTCTTCTTTACATTTTTGGTCCTCTAAATGAAGAATCCATGGGCCTCAAAAGCTGATTTTGACTGTGGGATACATAAGCATTTTAAAAGAATAATCAAGTTCTCTTTAGGCTTGCTCAGTCATAATCAAGTGATGTCAAGCTGTTTCTTTGAATAGCACAGAATATAATTAGGACAGGAATAACTAGAATCTGGCGTTAAGTGCTGACATTTTTAAAATGGTGAACCTTTATGTGTAGGTCATATATATAGATCACACCGTTTCTTGTTTGCTAAATAGATGTGATGTATATAAACTATTATCCCTTCATGAGATCCCATAACGAACCGCATTACAAGAAGTCACATTAGCTGTGGCCATTATATATAGCAGGATCTGATTATAGCACTGTTATTGCATGACAATAGCATCAGTTGTGTTCTGATGTTTAGCTTGTTGTGGGGATGTGTACCTGGGTATACAAATATTGTGGTGTTTTCTCTGCAATCTGAGAATACCAATGGCATATGCATCTGCACTCCTGACACAATTTCAGTTTTGGAACTCTCCCAGGCAATCCAGGATGAGAACTATGTGAAACTACCAATTTTCATTTTGTGTTTATATATTTGATCAAGTTCATCCTTTCTGCCAAAGTGCCAGCAGCTTTGCGAAGTGGAACTGGCACAATTCCATTCCTGGGCAAAACTGTAAATTTGGATAAATTTGACCCAAACTGTGATTAGCCATTTTCAGGGTAGACACTTCTATAATACAGACAGTATATTCCCCAGTGGAAATGACTTTGTTACTTTTTTTCTAATTGAGTACAAATTAAAATGCCTTTCTTTTTTACTGGTTGCAGCTTTTATTTCTACCAGTTTCACCTGCACCAAGATTTATTTATTGATTGATTGATTGCACATCTTTGTCTAGAATATCTGGGGCCAGATACAACTTGCATTTAACTGAGAGGGAATCTCTCCATTGACTGCAGAGGAAATTGGATCATACCCTTTGTCACCTTTATTGCACATACTGAGTTTAAGAGGATTTAAGTAGGTTTTGAAATCAATGGAATTGGATAACTTGCACTGTGGCTGACTTTGGCTCAGTGATTCAGAGGCTTATTACTATATTTAACGAAAATCTGAACTAGTACTAAACCAGGCATTTTTCTACCTGGCTCACTCATCATCCATGTCAAGAAGATCCTCACTAACCGACTAGCCTATTGTCCAACCAACAATTTTCTATAGGATTAGGTCAAACAGAACCCACCTTTCACTATAATCAATCAAACTGTCTCTAGTATGAAAGTGTCTGATTGAAATATAATGTGGCAGATAATCCTGTTTGACAACTTGCTGAACGTCAGATAGTTCAGCACATCTCTAGTCATAATATGTGACAGCTTTTTTAAGTGCTGAAAATTACAAAGCATTTTAGGTATTGGAAATGTTAGAGTGAGCTTCCCAAACATTTATGGGGAGGGGAAATGCTTCACATAACTCAAGCCTGGTTCCTTGAGATGATTTGGGAGCAACAGTGATGGGTCTCGAAGGGAATCCAGTGTAATTCTTCTTGACCGGAAAGATATTTGTCATGAAGTATGGTCTCTGGGATGTGTATGTTGGGGGGGAAAGGGAGGAGTAAGGAGAGTCAATTAAGGCCTTGATTGATGGCAATTAAAAAAAATAAAAAACATGTTTTTAATGTTTCCACATAATAGGTATCTGATAATAGTGTCTTAAAGTTACTGTGACTTCTCTCCATTGATTATAATTAGCACAACCTCAAATTGCTAATTCTGAAGTTTGCAAACATAATAGGAATGTGTCTAACTCTGCTTTTGGCATTTGCTAGTGTAAGACTGGAAGAAAGGCCTGCAATAAATGATAAAATGACAATGTGAGTATTGTTCAGAACTTGCTTACCGTACGCGTGTGTTTGAGAGAGAGAGAGAATTCAGCCAGGATCTTTGCACTTTCATGGAATAATATTTTATACTACTGCCTCCTTAAATTAAAGGGAAACAAAACTATTGGATCCTGGTTTGGTACAGATCCCTGTCCTGTACTGGGCTCCCTGCTCACTTTAGGGCTCCACGGAGGCTTCAACAAATTGTTCTTTGTGGGATTTCAGGTGCAGCAGAAATGGAGCCAGGGAGCAGCCACTCCCAGTGAGTGCGTTCTGTACCACAACTAGTGGTTTTCCTATAGACAATCCAGACAGGTATTGATGCCTCTTAAAGTAGTGTTAACATTGTTCAGAGCCCTCCATAGCTGCCACTTGGGAAATCAGCCAATTGTAGCGTGTCTCCTGAAGGAGCTATGGTGTCAAAGGGAGGAAGAGACAGCAGAGCAACTGTGAAGATGCATTTGGTTTCTTCAGAGCCTGCAAGATCTGCTGATTTAGCCAACAGCAGACCCAAAAGCTTTCTTAATAGATTCCCCCCCCCCGCCCTTGCAGCATCATACACTGTGTTCATAGGCTGTTGCTTGGCTTTCTTGTTTTTTTCCCCTTTAGCTCTGCCCTGTAGTCTCCCTTCCTTTACGAACACACACTTTACCCAAAACAATACTCAGCAAAAGCTCTTGGGTGGGTTCATATAGCCCTTTTGTCTTAGCTGGGTGTCTATTAACTTATCCTTACTGGTATGCTAATTGAAGGGTGCATTCACACCCATCAGCCTCACTGAGGTTTTGTAAGTCAGCTCATAACATTTTAAATGCAAAAAAATAGAAAAAAAACCCCACAAAAAACCCCAAACCAAAACAACAACAAAACTAAGTTAAAATGTATAATTTTATAGTGTAGATTTTAATTTTATGAAATTCAAAGTTATATTTCCTCTGGCATCAGAAACTTAGCTCCCTGACCTGTCTGTAATATTCTACATTACTCTGTGGTGTTAACTTTTATACATTGGTAAATATGTGCAAATTGGTAAAGTTGCTGTTCTTGAAGACAGACATCTAACAATACTTTTCTGTTTTAAATCTTGCTCGTTATATTTCATTAGATCTCCTTAGTATTTAAAGGGACTAAAATGTGATTTCCTTTACTTTTGAATAAATACTTGTGTAGTGTATGTACAATACTTGATTTTTAATTTTTTATTTCTAAACCAAACTTCTTCAGACATTCCAAAGATCCTTGTTGCCAGTGGTCTGAGCCTGTGGTACATGTTACATTATAATAAATAAACCACCTTTGCATTTGAGCAATTTGTTAATGTGCAGAAAATATATTTTTTCATGCTCAGATAACTCAAAAATAACTAAACAGAATTTTACCAGACATTTAAAAATAATCCCTTATTGCCCCCAGGACAATTTCGAAAAGGGCTTGGAGAGCAGAAGTTCATAATGAAAGTGACTTAACTCTAACTACGACATTGCAGCCAGCATTATAATTACATGATGTAGCACAACTACGACATATCTTCAGTTAAAATCTGTCAAATTGGCAGGTTTGTCACAAACAAGACCATGCATGAAATGAGTGGAGACTTGGGTAAGGCCTGGATCCACAAAGGGACTTTTAGGCATCTTGAAAATCACCGTACTCCACAAAGCTGAGTTAGGCATGTAGGCTCCCTATACAATGAATGGGGAGAGATAAGTGCCTAAAAATGCAATCCACAAAAGCCAGCCCACTAAATATGGAGCTGCCTAAGCTAGCCAATGGGAGATGCTGATGAGAGGGGTGTGCCCAAAGCCCCATCCTTCTCCTTGAGTTCAGTGCGGAAGATGGGGCTACAGGGAGACGCCTATCTCTGCTTGTGATCCGCAGCCAGGAACCCCTCTCTGGAGTCAGCTGGCTTAAGCACCTACAATGTTTCTCGTGCAAAATAATAAAGAGAAGAAGAAGAGATGGGGCTAGTGCCTCCATTATAATTTTTAGCTCAGAGGTTAGAGCACTCATCTCTCTATCCAGAATGTGAAAGACCTGGGTTAAGTTGCCCCCTCTTAAAGGATTACTGGGCCAGAGAAAGAGAGGGAGGATGACTCTGTAGTCCAGTATTTTATGTCACCTACCTGGGAGGTGTGTTATAGTTAAGAAGTCCCTCTGCTCCAATCACTCTTTCATTATTTAATCCAAACTGGAATAGCTTCAGCAGGAGAGACCAAAGGAGCCCCACATCAGAATCTCTCTGTCCATTGGTTAGAGCCCTCTGCTGAGAGGTGAGACACCTGTCAAATCCACTCCCCATCAAGCACATGGGGGGATTGAACCTGGGTCTCCTTGCTCTAACCAAAGGGCTAAAAGTTAAAAAGGAGGCACCTTCTCCTCTGGATGTTGAATGGGGCCTGATCGGGTAGGCACGTTGAGCTCATCTACCAGAGAAAAGAACAGGAGTACTTGTGGCACCTTAGAGACTAACAAATTTATTTGAGCAGAGCACAGCCTACAGGTGAGAGAGCTGAGGGAATGCCTATCTTGTCTTTGTTTGAGGATCACATTTGGTTAGGCATGAGTGAGGTGTCTGGACACCTGTGGTGAGGCAGCAGAGTATGTGCCCAGGGGCACCTAGAGGGACTTTTAGAGCAAAAATGTAGACAGTGAGTTTGGGCACCTACAGGGTTAGGTAGGAGCTGAGTGAGGTTTTGTTGATCACAGTGGTCCCTAAATCTGGGATGTAGGTGTCTAAATCTGGGGTAGATCCCTAAGTATCTTTGGACATGCACCTGAGATCCCTAATCTCATTCAGTGCAGCACTTAAGCACATGCTTAGCTATCAATATATATTTTAATCATTCATGTTCAGCACAGTACTTAAGCATCTGCCTGAAGTCAATGGGACTCAAGTACATGTTTAAGTGCTGTATTGAATTGGGGCTTCAGTTCACAACTTTATGGATGGATTCGTAGAATTTAGCAACTAATTTTTGGTAGGTATGGAAACCAAATTTGTTTTCTTTTTGTTTATAGGCCATAGTACCAGTTTTGTCCACAGATAAACATGTACAGCCAGTATGAACCAGGTTCTGATCTCAGTTAAACCAGTGTAAATCTAGAATAACTCCACTGAGGTCAATTTACTTTAATGTACATGACATGAAAAATTGGCCCAGTCAGAGTTATTTGCACGTATTTAATGGTAGAATCTGGTCCCAAGCACTTAAAAAAAAAATAAAAAAAAAAAAGCAATGTCAGAAAGTAAATAAATGAAATCAAGAAAATCAAATCAAGTTTTAATATTCCTCAATTACCAGCTAAGTGGAAAAAGCTAAAAGTGGAGAGGAAAAGTCTACTTTAATTATCACTAAAAGTGAAAGGATAACTTAATACCGAGATGTTTAAATGTATTTTAAAAAAAAGCTGGCTCTTGATTTTGTGGGTGGAGATCGTGTACTTCATGGATAAATCTTAAATACAAATATTTACTCTAGTTGGCAGTATGAAGTATGAAAGCTAATGCTTCAGTGGTGCATTGAGGCTGAGTTGAGATCTGCATTGAAAAGCTTGAATGTTTAAGGTATAACCAAGTATAGACATGGCACTAAAGCAAAAGTCTTGAGACCTGAGACTAATAACTGGGTAGAATAAATAAACTTTTGAATATCTCTAAAACTTCCAATATATGTGAAGTGTATTCATTCCACAAGTGCACATTTCTCTATCAAAGGTAACTCTGCTCTTTTTCTTTGCATTTTGACATACTTAACGCTTTTGGAAAATAGTTTTGTTTGTCCTGTTGAAATAAATATTGTATACCAACACCAAAATAGTAGGGACTATAAACACAAAAAGTTAAGTATTGAACCTTGGGTTCATCCATAGTCTTAATAGCTGACCGTGCATCAAGAGCCCATTCTTGATGCAGGATCGGGGCTCAGTTGAGTACATTGTCACCAATGCTTTGACTACTCAACAAATGCCAGATTGGAACCCATGTGGAGAAATATGCCCCATCAGACTAGTGGGATATATTTAGACATTTGATGGGACAAACTGTAAAGCTTTTAATGAACAGAAGCCATAAACTCTTTTTAACTTTCCCCGCGGACAATCATAGAATATTAGGGTTGGAAGAGACCTCAAGAGGTCATCTAGTCCAATTGCCTGCTCAAAGCAGGACCAACACCAACTAAATCATCCCAGCCAGGGCTTTGTCAAGCTGGGCCTTAAAAACCTCTTAGGATGAGATTCCACCACCTCCCTAGGTAACCCATTCCAGTGCTTCACCATCCTCCTAGTGAAATAGTTTTTCGTACTGTCCAACCTAAACCTCCCTCACTGCAGCTTGAGACCATTGCTTCTTATTTTCTCCTCTGCCACGACTGAGAACAGCCTCACTCCATGCTCTTTGGAACCCCCTTCCGGTAGTTGAAGGCTGCTATCAAATCCCCCCTCACTCTTCTCTTCTGCAGACTAAATAACCCCAGGTCCCTCAGCTTCTCCTCGTAAGTCATGTGCCCCAGCCCCCTAATCATTTTCATTGCCCGCCGCTGGACTCTCTCCAATTTGTCCACATCCCACAATACTCCAGGTGTGGCCTCACTAGTGCCAAATAGAGGAGAATAATCACTTCTCTCGATCTGCTGGCTATGCTCTTACTAATACAGCCCAATATGCCATTGGCCTTCTTGGCCACTGCTGACTCATATCCAGCTTCTCGTCCACTGTAATCCCCAGGTCCTTTTCTGCAGAACTGCTGCTTAGCCAGTTGGTCCCCAGCCTGTAGCGATGCATGGGATTCTTCCTTCCTAAGTGCAGGACTCTGCACTTGTCCTTGTTGACCTCATCAGATTTATTTTGGCCCAATCCTCCAATTTGTCTAGGTCACTCTGGACCCTATCCCTACCCTCCAGTGTATCTACCTCTCCCCCCAGCTTAGTGTCATCTGTGAACTTGCTGAGGGTGCAATTAATCCCATCATCTAGATCATTAATAAAGATGTTGAACAAAACCGGCCCCAGGACCGACCCCTGGGGCACTCCGCTTGATACCAGCTGCCAACTAGACATGGAGCCATTGATCACTACCCGTTGAGCCCGACAAGTTCTCCTGTAGCTTAGAAAGAGGTAGGATCACTTATGACTCTTTCCCATTTTCTTATATAGCCTTTTTGGTTACCCAGGGTCAAATAGTTCAATATAGAACCAAGTGATTTTATCCACAAAGTGACATGAAAACTCTTCTCTGTGGGGAAAAAAACCAAACCAAAACAAAAAACCTCAGCTATGAAAATGAGTGGAAGTAGTTTGGTTTAACCCGGCTACCCAGCACCCTGACTGATTCTGCTGTGTGAGATTCAGCCATGGAGTGGAACAAGAGGAAGAAATGAAAAGGATCGGACCAAAAGCATTCTACCTTCCCTTTAATAGGTATTAGTATGTGACCAGATTGTGCCCATGATAGCCTTCTCAGTATGCACTTGTGAGTATCAAAATGCCTAGAAGTTGATAAACATTTTTTAGGAGCAACATGTCAGATATTTAAGCAGATGGAGCATCTGCTCCTAAAAGTCTATAAAGAAGGGTGGGCAGTTAATAAGGAGCTAATTAGTGATCCAACAAGAATGGGAAAGCTTACTGCCTGTAAAAGCAGAGAGTATTATGAGAAGCAAGTTATACAAATGGATGTTGAAACCTTTCAAAGAGTCTCTCTCTATCTTTCTCATCATTAGATTGTGTTAGCCATCTGAAGGAAAGAATTCTCCATTCAAAAGACAGCAGCAAGTTAAGGTACAATGTTGGAAGAAAAAAAACACACGGCAGTAGACGTGGTGAATAATTCTAGCTGTTGGATTTCATTAAATGAAATTAACTTTACAGTCACAATAAAATGGGAAATACTAAAGGTTATATTCATCTCTGAAAAATCCAGCTGTTTCAAGTTTGCAGAGAATCACCCAAGGTGCAGGCATGCAAAAGTGTCTGAAAATGTACTATAAAGCCCTAAAGTTCAGGTACAATGAACCATGAAAAAGAAGTAAAAATCTGAATATAAGGGTAAGTTGTAATCGTATTAAAATTACATCAGCTTTATGAATCTATGTGTGCGTGCACAAGTGAACAGAATAGATGCATTCCCTAAGGGGGCGGGGGCATTTCAAGGTCATATGCCTTTATTGCTATGGAATGTGACATATTAGTTAACTATTTTCCTTATTGTTAGCTTGCTATTCACTTTACCACTATTACTCTCCCTCATGCTCACTGTAATGATTGCAAGGAGAATACCAGCAATACTTTTCTTGTCTCCCTGCAGCCTCAACAATTGCAATCTCTTATGTGAATGTCTATTTAATTGCAATGCTTTCTAGCGCTATCACCTCACACAAAGTTGTCCTTTATTAGGAATTCCAAAAATATGCCAAAAAGTATCACCCTCACGGGCTTAGATATCTCAATTGGGACAGCACTGGCTTTTGGATCCCACCCCAACACTGTTGTGCTGTTCAAAATAAAATAGAATGAGATCATTGCTCTGTGAATATCTAAGCTATAGCATTGCTGCTTTGTTGCTAATTTACATATTTATGGAACATCATTAATATTAATTAGCCTAATTTGCATAGCATACCAATTAGTTTTGAATGACTTCTTTCCTTCTAGAACAGTGTTTCCTGTTTCATTTTGAAAAATGCCTAGAAGTTGTTTCTTTCACCAGCCAAAGAGCTCTCATTTATAACTAGGGCTGTTGATTAATCCCAGTTAACTCACGCGATTACAAAAATTAAATCGTGATTAATCGCACTATTAAATAATAGAATACCAATTGAAATTTATTAAATATTTTTGGATGTTTTTCTACATTTTCAAATATATTGATTTCTATTACAATACAAAATACAAAGTGTAAAGTGCTCACTTTATATTATTTTTATTACAAATATTTGCATTGCAAAATGATAAGAGAAATAGTATTTTTCAATTCACATTATACAAGTATTATAGTGCAATCTCTATCGTGAAAGTGTAACTTACAAATGTAGTTTTTGTTGTTGTTGTTGAATAACTGCACTCAAAACAAAACAATGTAAAACTTTAGAGCCTACAAGTCCACTTGGTCCTACTTCTTCTTCAGCCAATCGCTAAGAAAAACAAGTTTGTTTACATTTATGTGAGATACTGCTGCCTGCTTCTTATTTACAATGTCACCTGAAAGTGAGAACAGGCATTCTCATGGCATTTTTATAGCTGTTGTTGTAAGGTATTTACGTGCCAGATATGCTAAACATTCATATGCCCCTTCATGCTTCAGCCACCATTCCGGAGGACATGCTTCCATGCTGATGATGTTCATTAAAAAAATACTGTGTTAATTGAATTTATGACTGAACTCCTTGGGGGAGAATTGTATGTCCCTTGCTCTATTTTACCCACATTCTGCCATATTTTTTATGTTATAGCAGTCTCAGATGATGACCCAGCACATGTTGTTTGATTTACGAAAACTGTCACTGCAGATTTCACAAAACACAAAGAAGATACTAATGTGAGATTTCTAAAAATAGCTACAGCACTTGACCAAGGTTTAAGAATCTGAAGTGCCATCCAAAATCTGAGAGGAATGAGGTGTGGAACATGTTTTCAGAATCTTAAAAAGCAACACTCATGCAGAAACTACAGAACCCGAACCACCAAAAAAAAAAAAAAGAATATAGAACGTAAGAACGGCCGTACTGGGTCAGACCAAAGGTCCATCTAGCCCAGCATCCTGTCTACCGACTGTGGCCAATGCCAGGTGCCCCAGAGGGAGTGAACCTAACAGGTAATGATCAAGTGATCTTTCTCCTGCCATCCAGCTCCACCCTCTGACAAACAGAGGCTAGGGACACCATTCCTTACCCATCCTGGCTAATAGCCATTAATGGACTTAACCTCCATGAATTTATCCAGTTCTCTTTTAAACGCTGTTATAGTCCTAGCCTTCACAACCTCCTCAGGTAAGGAGTTCCACAAGTTGACTGTGCACGGTGTGAAGAAGAACTTCCTTTTATTTGTTTTAAACCTGCTGCCTATTAATTTCATTTGGTGACCCCTAGTTCTTGTATTATGGGAATAAGTAAATAACTTTTCCTTATCTACTTTCTCCACATCACTCATGATTTTATATACCTCTATCATATCCCCCCTTAGTGTCCTTTTTTCCAAGCTGAAAAGTCCTAGCCTCTTTAATCTCTCCTCATATGGGACCCGTTCCAAACCCCTAATCATTTTAGTTGTCCTTCTCTGAACCTTTTCTAGTGCCAGTATATCTTTTTTGAGATGAGGAGACCACATTTGTATGCAGTATTCAAGATGTGGGCGTACCATCGATTTATATAAGGGCAATAATATATTCTCCTTCTTATTCTCTATCCCCTTTTTAATGATTCCTAACATCCTGTTTGCTTTTTTGACCACCTCTGCAACTGCGTGGACGTCTTCAGAGAACTATCCACGATGACTCCAAGATCTTTTTCCTGACTCGTTGTAGCTAAATTAGCCCCCATCATATTGTATGTATAGTTGGGGTTATTTTTTCCAATGTGCATTACTTTACATTTATCCACATTAAATTTCATTTGCCATTTTGTTGCCCAATCACTTAGTTTTCTGAGATCTTTTTGAAGTTCTTCACAGTCTGCTTTGGTCTTAACTATCTTGAGCAGTTTAGTATCATCTGCAAACTTTGCCACCTCACTTTTTATCCCTTTCTCCAAATCATTTATGAATAAGTTGAATATGATTGGTCCTAGGACTGACCCTTGGGGAACACCACTAGTTACCCCTCTCCATTCTGAGAATTTACCATTAATTCCTACCCTTTGTTCCCTGTCTTTTAACCAGTTCTCAATCCATGAAAGGACCTTCCCTTTTATCCCATGGCAACTTAATTTACATAAGAGCCTTTGGTAAGGGACCTTGTCAAAGGCTTTCTGGAAATCTAAGTATGTCCTCTGAATCCTCTATGTCCACTGGATTCCCCCTTGTCAAAATGTTTGTTGACCCCTTCGAAGCACTCTAATAGATTAGTAAGACATGATTTCCCTTTATCATGTTGACTTTTGCCCAACAATTTATGTTCTTCTATGTGTCTGACAATTTTACTCTTTACTATTGTTTCAACTAATTTGCCCGGTACTGATGTTAGACTTACCAGTCTGTAATTGCCGGGATCACCTCTAGAGCCCTTTTTAAATATTGGCATTACGTTAGCTATCTTCCAGTCATTGGGTACAGAAGCCGATTTAAAGGACAGGTTACAAACCATAGTTAATAGTTCCGCAACTTCACATTTGAGTTCTTTCAGAACTCTTGGGTGAATGCCATCTGATCCCGGTGACCAGTTAATATTAAGTTTATCAATTAATTCCAAAACCTCCTCTAGTGACACTTCAATCTGTGACAGTTCCTCAGATTTGTCACCTACAAAAGCTGGCTCAGGTTTGGGAATCTCCCTAACATCCTCAGCCGTGAAGACTGAAGCAAAGAATCCATTTTGTTTCTCTGCAATGACTTTATCGTCTTTAAGCGCTCCTTTTGTATCTCGATCATCGAGGGGCCCCACTGGTTGTTTAGCAGGCTTCCTGCTTCTGATGTACTTAAAAAACATTTTGTTATTACCTTTTGAGTTTTTGGCTAGCCATTCTTCAAACTCCTCTTTGGCTTTTCTTATTACATTTTTACACTTAATTTGGCAGTATTTATGCTCCTTTCTATTTACCTCACTAGCATTTGACTTCCACTTTTTAAAGGAAGTCTTTTTATCTCTCACTGCTTCTTTTACATGGTTGTTAAGCCACGGTGGCTCTTTTTTAGTTCTTTTACTGTGTTTCTTAATTTGGGGTATACATTTAAGTTAGGCTTCTATTATGGTATCTTTAAAAAGCACTCATGCAGCTTGCAGGGATTTCACTTTAGTCACTGTACCTTTTAATTTCTGTTTAACCAACCCCCTCATTTTTGCATAGTTCCCCTTTTTTAAATTAAATGCCACAGTGTTGGGCTGTTGAGATGTTCTTCCCACCACAGGGATGTTAAATGTTATTATATTATGGTCACTATTTCCAAGCGGTCCTGTTATAGTTACCTCTTGGACCAGATCCTACGCTCCACTCAGGACTAAATCTAGAGTTGCCTCTCCCCTTGTGGGTTCCCGTACCAGCTGCTCCATGAAGCAGTCATTTAAAGTATCAAGACATTTTGTCTCTGCATTTCGTCCTGAGGTGACATATTCCCAGTCAATATGGGGATAATTGAAATCCCCCACTATTATTGAGTTCTTAATTTTGATAGCCTCTCTAATTTCCCTTTAGCATTTCATCTTCACTATCACTGTCCTGGTGAGGTGGTTGATAATAGATCCCTAATGTTATATTCTTATTAGAGCATGAAATTACTATCCATAGAGATTCTATGGAACATGTGGATTCACTTAAGATTTTTACTTCATTTGATTCTACATTTTCTTTCACATATAGTGCCACTCCCCCCCCGCACGACCTGTTCTGTCCTTCTGATATATTTTGTACCCCGGAATGATTGTGTCCCAGTGATTGTCTTCAGTCCACCAGGTTTCTGTGATGCCTATTATATCAATATCCTCCTTTATCACGAGGCACTCTCGTTCACCCATCTTATTATTTAGACTTCTAGCATTTGTGTACAAGCACTTTAAAAACTTGTCACTGTTTATTTGTCTGCCCTTTTCTGATGTGTCCGATTCTTTATGTGAATGTTTCTCGTCTGATCTGGCCCTTACATTATCCTCTTCCATCCTCTGCTCCTGACTATAACCTAGAGAATTTCTATCAATAGACTCTCCTCTAAGAGAAGTCTCTGTCCGATCCACATGATCCTCTGCAGCAGTCAGCTTTCCCCCATCTCCTAGATTAAAAACTGCTCTTCAACCTTTTTAATGTTAAGTGCCAGCAGTCTGGTTCCATTTTGGTTTAGGTGGAGCCCATCCTTCCTGTATAGGCTCCCCCATCCCAAAAGTTTCCCCAATTCCTAATGAATCTAAACCCCTCCTCTCTACACCGTCGTCTCATCCACACACTGAGACTCATAAGCTCTGCCTGCCTACCTGGCCCTGAGCGTGGAACTGGGAGCATTTCTGAGAATGCTACCATAGAGGTCCTGGCAGGGCTGGCTCCAGGGTTTTGGCCACCCCAAGCAGCCCAAAAAAAAAAAAAAAAAGTCGCGATCGCAATTGCGATCTGCGGCGGCAATTCGGCGGGAGGTCCTTCGCTCCGAGCGGGAATGAGGGACCGTCCGCCGAATTGCCGCCGAATAGCTGGACCTGCTGCCCCTCTCCGGAGCAGCCGCCCCAAGCACCTGCTTGCCAGGCTGGTGCCTGGAGCCGGCCCTGGGTCCTGGATTTCAGTCTCTTCCCTAGCAGCCTAAATTTGGCCTCCAGGAAATCAACCTTCTGCTGGTGGCATCTTACTCAGATGATGAAAATGAACATGCGTCAGTCCACTCTGCTCTGGATCATTATTGAGCAGATCTCGTCATCAGCATGGATGCATATCCTATCGAATGGTGGTTGAAGCATGAAGGGACATATGAATCTTTAGTGCATCTGGCACGTAAGTATCTTTTGATGCCAGTTACAACAGTGCCATGCGAACGCCTGTTCTCACTTTCAGGTGACATTGTAAACAAGAAGCGGGCACCATTATCTCCTGCAAATTGTAACCAAACTTGTTTGTCTGAGCGATTGGCTGAAGTAGGACTGAGTGGACTTGTAGGCTGTACAGTCTTACATTGTTTTGTTTCTGAATGCAATTATTTTTCATACATACAAATGTAGAATTAAGTTCAACTTTCATGATAAAGAAATTGCATTATAGTATTTATATTAGGTGAATTGACATATACTATTTCTTTTGTTTTTTACAGTGCAAATATTTGTATTAAAAATAAATGGAAAATGAGCACTGTACACTCTGTACCACTGCTCTACAGCCAAAATGCTTCTGAAATAAATGTAGTCAAACTTTATTAACTCTGGGTCACTGAGAACGAAAATGATGCTTAAAATTGTTGATTGGCTCTAGTTTTCAAGATATGCTATTGGGTCAGTATATACGACCCTTGACTTGGGAATGGCGGAGGATGAGTGAGTTATAAAGGGAAGGGATCTCAATTTAAACCAGAAATGACTAAAATACATCTTTGACTGGATCTATGAATAAATCTATGACTGGGTTTGGACAGTACTTGCTTTTTAGGCAAAACAATGAATGATGCAATCTGAAGCTGGTATTGCGTCATACATGATATGAATTGCATCATGTTATTCCTAGAAGTCATGGATGATGCAATCATAACGAAGCTTACATCACTCTGCTGAACAAATTGCCCTATATCAGCTCTAGAAACCATACAGTTTCGTGCTCTCTTATTTGTCAGTGTTTGATTTTGCAAAGGGGCACATTTCTGTTTAGCCAAAGTGAGCAGAGATGCCTCGTACTTGTGTGAACAGTGCAGATAACTTCTGCTATGTTTGTGGTGAAGTGACTTTTGCATCACAAAAGCGCAGTATAACCACTATGGTTAAGAAAGCCTATCACCTTTTTTTTGGCTGCAAAATTGGAGATCAGGACAAGAGGTGGGCCCCACACATATGCTGCAAGACTTGTGCAACAAATCTTCGCCAGTGGTTGAACAGGAAAAGGAAATCTATGCCTTTTGCAGTGCCAATGATTTGGAGAGAGCCAACAGATCATACCAGCAATTGTATTTCTGCATGGTGCCTTCAGTTGGGAAAGGTGTGTCAAAGAAGAAAAAGTGGACTGTGCATTATCCAAACATTCCATCAGCTATA
>NW_020664419.1:62086958-62146197 GCF_002925995.2 Terrapene triunguis | reverse complement strand
GAGGAAGAGGATGAAACTTCTGGTCCTGAACCATCAATGTCACAGGACCCACATTTTCTCCCATCCTCCTCCTCTGAACCACACCTCATAACACCAGGTGAACCGAATGACCTTGTCAGGGATTTGGAACTACCCAAGAGTAAGGCAGAGCTGTTGGGCTCCAGACTACAGCAGTGGAATCTCCTGGCAGGTGATGTTAGGGTTTCCATGTTCCGTGACCGTCAAAAGGATCTTGTCCCATTCTTCTTCATGGAAGGTGATCTTGTAGCCTGCAACAACATCGATGGTGTGATGGCAGAACCTCAACATCGTTCATGATCCAGATGATTGGAGACTGTTCACTGATTCATCGAAGACGAGTCTTAAAGCTGTTTTACTGCATAATGGCAATGTTTTGCCATCAATTCCAGTTGGTCATGCAGTCCATATGAAGGAAACCTATGACAACATGAAACAGCTTTTGAGGTGCATAAACTATGACCAACATCAGTGGCAGCTTTGTGGCGATTTGAAGGTTGTTGCTCTCTTGCTTGGTCTGCAGACTGGATACACAAAGTACTGCTGTTTTCTCTGCGAATGGGATAGTCGTGCAAGAGATTCCCACTACATCAAGAAAGATTGGCCACGCCGACAGTCATTGGAGCCTGGGAGGAAAAGTGTTCAACATCCACCACTTGTTGAATCAAGGAAGGTTTTGTTACCACCCTTCCACATCAAGCTGGGTCTGATGAAGAACTTTGTCTAGGCCACTGACAAAACACAAGCAGCTTTCAAGTACCTCCGTGGAAAATTTCCAAGGTTAAGTGAAGCTAAGATAAAGGAAGGTGTCTTTGTTGGTCCTCAGATTCGTGAACTTCTTCGAGATGATGCATTTGACCATGCACTGCGTGGCAAGGAAAAGACAGCATGGAAAGCCTTCCAGTTAGTGGCAATAAATTTTCTCAGAAATAACAAGGCAGACAACTACAGGTTGTTGGTGGAAAACCTCCTCAAGGCATACAAAAGCCTTGGTTGCAACATGTCACTAAAGATACATTTTTTTGCACTCTCATCTAGATCTTTTTCCACCGAACTGCGGAGCAGTGAGCGATGAGCACGGCGAGCGATTTCACCAGGACATTGCAACAATGGAGAAACGCTATCAGGGCAAATGGAGCCCATCAATGCTTGCAGACTATTGCTGGACAGTGACAAGAGATGCTCCATTTAATGAATACAAGAGACAAGCCAAGAAGTGCCGAGTAGACACTGAATAGGACTAAACTATGTACAGAATAGTTTTTTGCCTTTTGTTTCATAATAAATTTTATTTATATAACCCTTTTGCTGATTTTTAAAGTGTTACATAAACAGGACAGGTGAAATATTATCATGTAAAGCAACCATAAACACATGAAAAGACCTAGGTTTACAATTTATGATTAAAACTCTACTATCTACGCAATATACATAGATATAAAATGTAAAAACGTAAATATCTTAGAAACAGTAGCCAATCAGTTGTTTTAATTGTCATCAAAATACATAATAAATAGCACATTTTATCTCTGAAGCAGACGACTTCTCAAAAATTGTAGACCAGTGTAATCTGTGTTGTAATTGAAATCAATATATTTGAAAATGTAGAAAACATCCAAAAATATTTAAATAAATGGTATTCTATTATTGTTTAACAGTGCGATTAATCGCGATTACTTTTTTAATCGCATGACAGCCCTATTTATAAACATTCTGATCTCTGCATCTAGAAGAGTGAATACATTAATCAAGCTCAGAACTCCATTTGATTGATTTGTAACTCTGGTGGCATTGCCACCAAGGTTCTTACTGGTAACAAAGGATTGCATCTCTGCAGGAACATGAAATTACTTTAAATACATAGGAATGCACTGAGAATATGATGTGATGATGTTATACAGCCATGAAGTGACTATTCTGGCATTGACTCTAACCTTGCCTGGCTGCTGCATTAACCCATAATACTTTCCAGTCTTATGTTTTCTCTGCTAGTATATGCTAGCCCTTTTTCTAGACAAATGTAATTTAAAAAACAGAAACAATAGAATTGAATTTGCTTTTATGTACTGGTTGCACTTTTTCTCTATTATATCCCAGCATTCTAAAGTGCTTTACAATAATGAGTTAGATACTGCTAATGTACTGATGTCCATAAGAGATTTCTAAATTTGGTCTTTGATATTGTGCCGGGGGCTGTTCGACTGATTACCCATCGGCGCCTCCTTATGGCCCATCTAGGGAATTAGCTCTGCCACCCCTTCCTGCAGTTACTCAATCTCCTTCCACTCACTCCATGGCCTCTCATGAACCTGGAGCTACAGCACTTTCCTCTTCGTGGCTTAGCCTAAAGTTCTCCCTGCTTCAATGGTATCTTCAGAGTCTGCTTCCAGACATCCCCAAATGGGCTATCCCTAGTGTGTCACTCCACCAATGATTTGTAGGGGAACCCTATACAGGGTTCCAGTCCAGGGACCTTCAACCCAGCAACACTGGGCTTTCTCTCTCCCAGCTCTTACTGCTCCTTCCCTGCTTCCTACTCTGTCTTTACAACTTCCTGCTCTTCTCCCTTGTATCAGGCTGTATGACTGCAGGTTTTCTCCCTGAAATCTACCAACTTTCTCTCTTTACAGATCCTGCCCAGCTCCTCCTCCAGCTGGACTTCATCAGCAGTTAGGCTCTAGCACTCCCTGGGGTTCCTCCAGGTGCAGCCTAAGGTTCATTGGCTTAATTTACCCCTTCAAGCCTTGTGTGGGGGTGAACACACCATCACAGATGTCCAAAGCCTTGGCTTGTATTTCTCTTCTGCCTATAACTGTTGTTTTTGTTTCTGATGGGCTCACGCAATAAGCAATTTCTATTAATCTCTCAAGGAAGATGTGAGTACATGAATACTGTGGAAAATATGAATAGAGAAGAGTTATTTACCCTTTCCCACAGCACAAAAACCAGGGGTCACCCAATTAACAGTCAGCAGATTTAATACAAATAAGGGGAAGTTATTTTTCACACAATGCATAATTAACCTGTGGAATTCATTGCTATGGAATTTTATGATGGCCAAAAGTATAATTGGGTTTCGAAAAAGAACTAGATAAGTTCCTGGAGGATAAGTTCATCAATGGCTATTAGCTAGGATGGTCAGAGGTTTAATCCCATGTCCAGGGTAACCCTAAACCTCTGACTGTCAGAGCTGGGAGAGGAACACAAGTGGATCGCTCCCACTGCCCTGTTCTGTACACTTCCCCTGAAGCTGTAGCATTAGCCACTGTTGGAGACAGGATACTGGGCTAGATGGACCATTGGTCTGACCCAGTATGGCAATTTTTACAGTCTCATGTACAAGCAAATGCATTTATTTTTGATAGATATTTCACCTGAATGCAGAAATGTATGCGCAACTTGGGTGCAACCCTCAGACTCCTTGCAATTTGACAGTACAGCCAACAGTATCATGACATTTAGATATTTTATGTGCAAACTAACACAGTAATGTTTATGTATTCAGAAACAGCCTACACATAGCTTTGCATATTCAACTTGGACTTACATGAGTGAATGGTGGTTAGAATGCTAAAGTTTGTTCCCCTACTCCTGAAATACATCATAGGATCTATGACATCTCTCTGGATGGGCATCAGAAATACATAGGAAGGACTTCAGCTTAAAGCCTCATCTAAATGACAGTGCCTCTAACGTTGCACTCCTCTACCTTTCCAGTAGCTTACTGTGAGACCCACTCTCTGCATGGGGCTTGAAGAGATGACCTTTGGTCAGAGATAAGTGCTAATAACTACGCCAAAATGATGCTCCTTTGTAGTTTTATTGTATTATTGTTTTCTTTACAAATCTTGTCATTGCTATAGAAAGGACAAAAGACTTTTTTCTTCACTATTGACTTTAGAATCAGGGTACCATTTATAACAACAGAATGAGACTGAAATTTAGAGTAATTGATGTCCTGTATGGGGGCAAATTATACTTTAGTCTTTCGTTTGGTTGGCAATTCCTTTTTCTGGTTAACACACTATTATCGCCTACTTTTCTGTTTGTGATAAAAATGGGCTCATCAATATATTTCATTGTGCTGAAGTTAATTTTTATTAGGCAGGACTCCTCCCCTTCCCCCCCCCCCCATAAGACCAATCATCAAAAGAGAGGGAAAGTATTTTCTCGGGCAATCAGTTTTATTATTCTCAAATACATTAACTAAAAGAAGCACTTGCTGAAACGTGCTGTGACACTGATTACAGTACAGCAAGGTTTGGGGGAGCCCTAGGAATGATGGACATAGACACATGGCTATTAAAATGGAAATTAGATATATGAACAATTCCAGAATGAAAAGATGAGGAAAAAAGCCAAAGAGACACATCTGAAGCAAACAAGTTATGGCCCTTCACAATGACAATGCCAGGAAGCACTCACCCCATAAGTAAAAAACAAAAGCCCTTCATTGCTTGGTGGTTAATTGTTGTTGCTGCATTGGATTTTTAGTTTAATTCTTTGAAAACTAGTTAATTCTAAAGTAGATGTTACATAGTCACTGGCTAACTTCCGTGTGACCGTGAGGAGATGTGCACTGTTTTTGAAGACCATAATGGGAAGCAAGATATGGGAGCATAGGTTCTGGAACTAGGAGTGCTGGGTGTACAGCATCATATATAGGGTTTACACTTGGCTCTCAACACCCCCACTATACAAACTGTTCCAGCACCTCTGCATAGGGGGGCTGGGGAGATTCTAGGCAGAAGCTCAAGAATGAAGCAGAAAGAGGAAGACAGAATAGCTTGAAGGATACTATAGTTTTTCTTATTTTAATGAAGTTCCATATCTGGTAGTAAAAAAAAAAAAGACTCATTTTGTGGTTCTGTGCCATTGTCAGAGAAAAATGGCTTCTTTGGGGTTGTTGCAGGGAAAAAAGAGGGTTTCTTGTCTCTGGCGGGCAGACTGGGGACAAGACTGAGAGAAAGAAATTCCACTCTGTATTACCAGTAAGGCTTGTCAAAATTTTTCTGCCAAAAGTGTTTTTGATGGAAAATTAGTTTTTTAAAGAAACTATAACATTTTGGCTGTCAGTATCTGCTTTTGGTGAACATTTTTGACTTTGGCAAAAACCCAAATGTATTCAGTTTATTGACAAAAAGTCAAAATTGTATGTGGAAACTGGACAATTTTTTCAGAACTTTTTTTTTAAAATACAGAAAATAAAACATTTTATGCTGAAATATTTTTAGATGTGCGGGGGTTTGACAAAAGGTTGAGATTTTCAGCAGAAAATACTAAAAAAAAGCAATTTTTTTCATATTTGTCAAAATTTTCCAAGGAAAAAGCTCCATTTTCTGACCAGCTATAATTACATCCTAATGACCAAAATATAACCCACCTCAGAAAAACTTCCTGAAATGGCTCTCCACTCCCTAAGGTTGGTTCCTCATCTCGTTTTCAGTCTAGGTCTCCATTAAAGGTGTAAAACACAGGTGTTTGTTGCTTAGTGCTAGCAAGAGACTGAACCTTATTTCCTGGCCCCAGTTATGTGACATGACACAGGATTACAAAGATTAATTCCCTTATTGAGTGATTCTGGGGTGAAGGGAGGACTTGTTACCGGATCCCCGGAAAGGGGAAAACCTGGGAGCTGAACCAAAGGAGGAGAGGAACTGTTATGGAGCCAAAAAGCAGCTCCAGACAAGTCTGCTGGTGCTGTACAATGGGCAGGGAGTGTAAAATAATCCAATGGGAAGCATCATCTCCTGGCACATTGCTGTGAAATCTGGGGTTCATTTTGTGGCAGGGAAGAAAGGAGCCGTGCGTCAGGAGGTGGGACTCTTTCTGTAGCTGGGAAAGCAAGGCTGAAGTGGGCATAGATAGGGGTACCATATTTCAAGTTCCCAAATAGAAGACACTGCTGGGGGAGAGGTAGGAGGAGCTGGAGAGGGGGTACAGTTGGGTGGTGCTGGGTGGGGTATTTGAGGGGTGTTGGAGGGGTGTGTGTGTACTGGGAGAGGGTATTTGGGGGGGGCACTGGAGGGGTTCCTGCGGCCTCACACTCAAGGTGAGGAGCTGTGTTGTGCTCTCTGACATGGTGGCTGGGTGGCTGGCACAGGCCCGGGACCCAGCACCAGCCTGTCAGTCAGCACCTTCCTGTGGATCTCTCCTACTCCCCAGCGCAGGGAGCTGGGTCCTGGGCCTGACGCTTTCAACACTCTCAGACAGCCTCTGAGGCCCTGTGGCAGGGCAGGCAGCCCAACTGTGAGGCTCTTGGAGGCTCTACTTACCTGGTGGGCCTGGTGGAGCCAGGGTAGGTGGGATCTGGGCATCTTGAAGGGCTCTGGGCATCGATGGCACCTGAAGCTGGCCGTGGCCTGTGCTGCTATCCGGAGTCGCAGGCGAAGTGTGGGATGGGCTGCACCACTCAACTTGAGCTGGGGCCTGACTTCCCAAGGCACAGGTCATAGCTTAGACCCCAGCCCTCTTCATTCCCTTATGGGAGGTAGGAGATATTCCCCTCACAATCTTTTTCGGCTTCTTTTTGGGCTGTATAAGTAGGGGCATTGCCAGCAGATCGAGGGATGTGATCATTCCCCTCTATTCGGCATTGGTGAGGCCTCATCTGGAGTACTGTGTTTAGTTTTGGGCCCCACACTACAAGAAGGATGCGGAAAAATTGGAAAGAGTCCAGCAGAGGGCAACAAAAATGATTAGGGGACTGGAACATATAATTTATGAGGAGAGGCTGAGGGAACTGGGATTGTTTAGTCTCCAGAAAAGAAGAATGAGGGGGGATTTGATAGCTGTTTTCAACTACCTGAAAGGGGCTTCCAAAGAGGATGGATCTAGACTGTTCTCAGTGGTACCAGATGGCAGAACAAGGAGTAACGGATTCAAGTTGCAGTGGGGGAGGTTTAGGTTGGATATTAGGAAAAACTTTTTCACTAGGAGGATGGTGAAGCACTGGAATGCGTTACCTAGGGAGGTGGTGGAATCTCCTTCCTTAGAGGTTTTTAAGGTCAGGCTTGACAAAGGCCTGGCTGGGATGATTTAGTTGGGGATTGGTCCTGCTTTGAGCAGGGGGTTGGACTAGATGACCTCCTGAGGTCCCTTCCAACCCTGATATTCTATGATTCTATGATCTGAAAGCTTCAGATTCAGGGGAGGGAGCAATGAGGGTGCAGAGATGGCTCTTTCTGAGTTGCAGTGTTTGGAGCAGAAAAATCCCAGATATTTTCTCTTATTTCAAGAATCCACCTGGATGGAGGGCAGGGGATGAAAAAATAGGTCATGTCCATGAAAACCCATACATATGCTAACCCTAAGTACAGAACACTGAGGCTAAGGAAAAACTCAAAACAATAGTACCCAGTCAAAGGAGGTAAAGAAAACTAGCCATCTCAGTGATGCCCATCAGGCTTTGACATCTTTTAGTGATCTGCATGTTCGTCCTTAGCAATTATTAGAGCTTGCTTTAGCATAGTATACCACCATGCTGGTGGTGATGCGAAGATTTCTCACTCTATAATCAAGAGATAGGAAAGGTTTGAAAAGGACATAAAACCCCAGCAAGCTTAATCTAGAATACAATTTATTTCATACCTACTGATAATTATTTCTGTAACCAAGTATTGAAGTTTTTGGTCAATCTTACCTTCCGACTTTGTGTTCTGAAACACCACTATACCGTTATATAGTACACTAATAATGATAGAAACACGGAAGCACTTTACAGTTCCAAAGTGCTGTTAAAACACTAATGAACAAAAGAATGAATTAACAAAGCAGTTATATATTTTAACCCCCTGGCTGCATATTCTGGGAGGAATGTGTTTAAAATACAGGATTGGGTGGTAAAAAGAGAGCCTGAGTTCTGTTCTAGGCTCTGCCACAAACTTCCTTAATGACCTTGGTCAAATCACTTACAAGCCAGATTCTGCCACTCTTACTCACATTGGGCTCAATCCAATGCCAATTTGAATCAATTTTGAAAACTCCCATTAATTTCTCTAGCAACTGGATTAGCCACATTAACACTTCACTGTGTGACTAGAGCTGGGTGAATAACTGATTTTTTGGTTCACTCTGTGAGTAATCTTAGACAAGGTCAAGGTGTTAAACTAAGGAAGCAGTAAATTAGATTGCTAAGAAGTAAACTCTTGTCCTTGATGGGATGATTTGCACTGCTAGTGGGATAATTCTTCTATTGGAATGTTAATATCAATGTTTATAACCTATTTAGGGAAGATGGAGTGGGCAAAAGGGGATGGGAAGTGGTACTCTACAACAAAAATTGCATTACTTGTTTCTGAGTCACTAATAACTCAAAAGAAAATTATTCTGAATGCTTATGGACCAATGTCATAACACAGGGGTGGGCAAACTTTTTGGTCCAAGGGCCACATCTGGGTATGGAAATTGTATGGTGTGCCAGGAATGCTCATGAAATTGGGGGTTGGGGTGCTGGACGGGGTGAAGGCTCCAGCTGGGGATGTGAGCTCTAGAGTGGGGTCAGAAATGAGGAGTTCAGGGTGCAGGAAGGGGCTCTGGGCTGGGGCAGGGGGTTGGGGTGTGGGATGGAGGGGCTCCAGCTGGGGGTTCGGGCTCTGATGTGGGGCTGGGGATGCAGGAGGGTGCTCCGGTCTGGGACCGAGGGGTTCGGAGGGCGGGAGGGGGATCAGGGCTCAGGATTGGGGCACGGGAGGGGGTCAGGGGTGCAGCCTCCAGGCGGCACTTACCTCAAGCAGCTCCCGGAAGCAGCAGCATGTCCCCCCTCCGGCACCTACATGGAGGTGCAGCCAGGTGGCTCTGCGTGCTGCCCCATCCACAGCCGCCGCCCCTGCAGCTCCCTTTGGCTGTGGTTCTGGGCCAATGGGAGCTGTGGGGGCAGCGCTTGGGGTGGGGGCAATGTGCAGAGCCTCCTAGCTTCCCCTACACATAGGAGCCGGAGGGGGGACATGCCGCTGCTTCTGGGAGACGTGCGGAGCCACAGAACACGTGGACCAGGGCAAACCCCGGACCCCGCTCCCCAGCTGGAGCTTGAGGGCTGGATTAAAATGTCTGAAGGGCCGGATGTGGCCTCCAGGCTGCAATTTGCCCACCCCTGTCCTAACACATAAAGCACAAGATGAGGTATTAGCTGGCACAGTTGCTCTGTTGCTACAGACGAGCAAATCACATTAGGGAACAGGAGGTCCGACTAGATGATCATGATGGTCACTTCTGGCTTTAAAGTCTATGAGGATGATCACTTACTTACACACCTATCTATAATGTGTAGGGAAAAAAGCTGTGTGATCACAGGGAACTTCAATTTGAGAGGTGAGGTCTCATGCTGCCAGTACTAAAATATCCTTGGAATTTCTAAACATTATAGATGACAATTTCCTAATTTGAACAGTGTTTCAGCCAGCATGGGGGAATTCATTATAAGACTTTGTCTTATCAGATAAAGAGGAACTGATCACAGAACTGAAAATTAATGGTAGCTTGGCTACAACTGATCATGAGTTGATTACATTTCAAATGTGCAAACAGAATAAAGTCCTGAACTGTAATATATATTAGGGCTATCAAACTATTAAAAAAATTAATAGCGATTAATTGCATGATTAATCGCACTGTTAAAAAATAATAGAATACCATTTATTTAAATATTTTGGATGTTTTCTACATTTTCAATTATATTGATTTTAATTACAACACAGATTACAAAGTGTACAGTGCTTACTTTCTATTTATTTTTAATACAAATATTTGCACTGTAAAAAAACAAAAGAAATAGTATATTTCAATTCATCCAATAAAAGTACCGTAATTCAATCTCTTTATCATGAAAGTTGAATTTACAAATGTAGATTTTTTTTTTTTACATAACTGCATTCAAAAATAAAACAATGTAAAACTTTAGAGCCTACAAGTCCGCTCAGTCCTACTTCTTCAGCCAATCACTCAGACAAACAAGTTTGTTTATATTTGCAGGAGATATTAGTGCCCGCTACAATGTCATCTGAAAGTGAGAACAGGTGTTCTAATGGCACTGTTTATAACCGGCGTCGCAAGATATTTATGTGCCAGATTCTCTAAAGATTCATATGACCCTTCATGCGTCAACCACCATTCCAGAGGACATGTGTCCCTGCTGATGATGGGTTCTGCTCGATAACAGTCCAAAGCAGTGCGGACCGACGCATGTCCATTTTTATCATCTGTGTCAGATGCCACCAGCAGAAGGTTGATTTTTTTTTTATTTTTTTTTTTTTGGTGGTTTGGGTTCTGTAGTTTCCACATTGGAGTGTTGCTCTTTTAAGACTTCTGAAAGCATGTTCCACACCTCGTCCCTCTCAGATTTTGGACAGCACTTCATATTCTTAAACCTTGGGTCGAGTGCTGTAACTATTTTTAGAAATCTCACATTGGTACCTTCTTTTCGTTTTGTAAAATCTGCAGTGACAGTGTTAGTAAATGAAACAACATGTCATCATCCGAGACTGCTATAACATGAAATATATGGCAGAATGTGAGTAAAACAGAGCAGGGGACATACAGTTCTCCCCCAAGGAGTTCAGTCACAAATTCAATTAATGCACTATTAATGAACATCATCAGCACGGAAACATGTCCACCGGAATGGTGGCTGAAGCATGAACGGTCATACAAATGTTTAGCATATCTGGCATGTAAATACCTTGTAACGCCAGCTACAAAAGTGCCATGTGAACACCTGTTCTCAATTTCAGGTGACATTGTAAATAAAAAGCAAGCAGCAGTTTCTCACGTAAATGTAAACAAACTTGTTTTTCTTAGTGATTGGCTGAAGAAGAAGGAGGACTGAGTGGACTTGTAGGCTCTAAAGTTTTACATTGTTTTGTTTTTGAGTGCAATTGTGGAACAAAAAAAATCTACATTTGTAAGTTACACTTTCACGATAGAAATTGCACTAGAGTACTTGTCTGAGGTGAATTGAAAAATACTATTTCTTTTATCATTTTTGCAATGCAAATATTTATAATAAAAATAATATAAAGTGAGCACTGTACACTTTGTATTCTATGTTGTAATAGAAATCAATATATTTGAAAATGTAGAAAAGCATTCAAAAATATTTAATAAATTTCAATTGGTATTCTATTGTTTAACAGTGCAACTTATCACGATTAATTTTTTTAATTGCAGTTAATTTTTTTGAGTTGATCGCGTGAATTAACTCTGATTAATTGATAGTCTTTATATATATATATATATATATATATATATATATATATATATATATAGTGCTTTAATGGGGCCAATTTCACAGAGCTGGTAAAAATTATGAGCTAAATCAGCTGAGAGGAAGAATTTAATCTGAAAAAATGTGCTAATTGGGACTCATTTAAGAATACCTTACTAGATGCTCCAAAAGACACAATCTCACAATTAAAAAAGAAGGTCTTACTGAGTAAGAAAAAAACGGCCTGATATGGGGGGGAATTGAAGACAGCTCTCTCTAACTAACTAACTAACTAAATAAATAAAACTAATGGAACAAAGGGGAAGTTGATGGTAATGAATATAAATCAGAAGTCAGGGACCGTAGAAATTTGATAAGGAAAGCGAAGAGACACAATGACACCCTGAAGAATTATAATAGATAGGTGAGGCGTGATTTCCCTTTACAAAAGCTGTCTTGATTCTTCCCCAACATATCATGTTCATCTGTGTATCTGATAATTCTGTTATTTACTATAGTTCCAACCAATTTGCCAGGTACTGAAATTAGTCTTACCGGCCTATAATTGGCAGGATTGCATCTGGACCCTTTTTTAAAAATTGGTATCACATTAGCTATCCTCCAGTCATCTGGTTTAGAAGCTTATTTAAGGTATAGGTTACTTACCACAATTAATAAATCTGCAATTTCATATTTGATTTCCTTCAGAACTCTTGAGTGAATACCATTTGGTCCTGGTGACTTATTACTGCTTAATAAGCAGGTAGTGTTTTTCAAAGACTTTATACAAGCGGAAATGACAAAACAAGTTGCAAGGTAGTGGAGAATCAGACCCTGTATCTGTCCAGAAAGTGTGGAGAGGAAAAATTTTGAACCACAGCCCATAAAATAGCAAGTACTTAAATGCCGAATTCACTACTAGAAGCTTGTTAAACATCATTGAAAGTTAATGCTAATGCTCCTTTATTGACCCATAATCTATTGTGCACAACTCTTACTGTTGCTGACAATTAAAATATAAGCCAGATTGTTAAAAACTCTTTCCAATTTTGTTCTTGCAGTCAATTGCAGATGCTCATTAATTGTGCGTGCAAGTGATAGTATTAGGCCTCTAGCTAATTGACTGCACACATCAGGTAATTATATTCTAAAAGCACCCACTTTGCACTCATAGTTAAATTACACTTGTAAGTTAACATCCATTTTGAGGCCCTTTTAAATATTTGGCCCTATGTCTTTCCAATGAGCTCACTTTATTTTTACAGAATTTTTTTAGAATTTTTATAAAGCATGTGTTTCTGTGGGTGACATATGTCTTCATGTTCACTAAAGATTAGTTTGAAACAAAAGCTGACTTGAAAACAAGATTTCTAGTGTGTCTTCAGAGCAATATCTCTGTAAGGAAGTTCATTTAATCTTTTCAATCACTTTATGCTGTGTAGTAGAGTATGACATATATGATAAACTGAATCAGCCCAACATAACTACCTTTAGTAATAGCAAGAGAAAAAACTTTCCATAGGAGTTTGAGGGGACAAGAGACTCATTAATATGGTGGTTCTTCGCTGTTTATTTCAGGTACTGGACTCAGCATTAGATAATAGTCTTAAATAAATTGAAAGAGATGGACAGTCTCAGGAAGTAGAGTTGTGCCTAATGATAATAGGTAAGTATAAAAATCAGATGCAAATCTATATAGTGCCAATAGAAGATACACTTATGGTCAAATGCCTACCTGTTATGAGAGAGTGTGCTGGAGCAATAGGGTAGTTTTAAGATGAGTAACTGCATAAAAAACCTTGTTTGTATAGACATCCACAGTCTCCAGAGAGAACCAGTGACCAACATAAGCAATTGTGAACTTACAAGTAGGTGTGTTTTGTTACAGGGCCTGACTTGGCAAGAACAGGACTGGTTTTGCAAAAACACAAGTACTCCTAGGCACTAAGTATTCACATAAACACATTCCAGAAGGGTAGTGCCAGAACACCCCAATACAAGGTTACGTCTAAACGCATTCTCCAAAGATGATACAAGGACGTGCTAACCCCTCTTAAAGATAAGGTCAGGATGACAGGGTGATGAATAGAGGTGTTTTGATTGACCCAACAGGTACAAGGTAAACTGGTTAGTGGTAACTAACCATGTCAGAGGCTCAACACTCAACTTGTTTGTATCAGTGTATAAAACAGGTGTCACAGAGGGAGTGTCTTTGGCTAGCCGAGGGGGGAATGGAAAGTCCCACCATTCACTGAGCTGAGTCCATTGTAACGGGCATACACGTCTTAGTAACCCTGTAGATTCCGCTGGATACTATTACCAGGCTTCGTTGACAATAAAGTTGGCCGAGTGCCTTCGATATTGAAATGGGTATGTGGTCTTTTTAGGCAGTTTGATTGAGGTCTGTTTGCTGTGTCAGCTATCTGCGCAGAGCTGGGACAGCACACAGATGGAACACACACACACACACACACACACACACACACACACACACAGCCAACGACTAACTAGAGATGGCATGATCCAATGTCATCTCCTATATAGTGAATTTCTCTACATTTCTGAAGCCATTGAGAGATACTGGCAAAGAGATTCCAGCTATGTTAACTAATGACCAACCAGGGAATAGAGTTTTGTAATCCTTTAATAATAATATAATATTTAGCACAAGCGCTTATCATTAGGAGTTATCATGTGAAAAGCAAAAAAAAGTTAAGGGCCTAGAGACTTAGATTACTTGAGCTAACAGTGTAGTTGAGGGTTTAATGTAAAGAGTGAGAAAATGGGGAAATTTAGAGGTGGACCATTCTCCAAGGGTCATGGAGCCCCACTCTTGACCCAGAAGCATGTGCTGTGAGGTTGATATAATTGATGCCTGTTGGCAGGAATGGAGAAAGAAATAGTTTAGGAAAAAAGAAGGATTAAAAAGTACCATAGATAAGAGAAAAGGGAGGTTCACTGTTGCATAAGGAATTCTTTTTTGATATAATTGTAACTGAAAAGAGGAAAGAATTGATTTTATTGCAATGTAAAGAAAAAGAATGAGAAGAAATTCTTCTGTATAAAACTCGAGATAATAAACAGGATCCCCACCTTGACCTGTCTCCCAGTCCAATAGATGTGGTAATATTTTAGTTACATATGGACAAGGTTGTTAGTTTAGTCACCTCTCATTTTAGTGAGCTAGTATTACCAGACAGAAAGGCTTGACACGCCATTTAAGTGCTGGAAAGAGCATCAGTGATTTTTCAAACTGATTGACTGTTATCCTCTGTTGGAAAGGTGCGTGCTTTGGTTTATAGACTGAAGGTGAAGTTTGAGATGTTATTCCCAGGTAGAGAAATCAGTGTTCAAATCTCATACAAGGAGGGTAATTGCTACCTTTCCTTGGGGAGCCAAGTGGTTTTGGCCATTATATTTGATATGTTCTGTGTGTATTTTGTTCAATCCCTTTGGTTTTTTTTTTTACTGCGTTAGAGAAAGAGGCGTACTTAACACTATTTGATTTCAGCATCACTAACACTAGTGCACCAATAAATGCACATTCCGGGAAGACTTTCTGGTCTAGGAACACTGACACAGAGCATACCAGCTGCTCCTGCCACTCCAAGCTGGGTAAGGGGAAGAGGAGCTAGGCAGTGAAAAGCTATGGATCCCACTCATCCTTCAGAGTGGGTCACGTGAACACCACTTTCACCCACGTGACCAGAATGGACAAAAATGTTTTCCCCCAATGTACTACTAAAGTTTGGAAGGAGCAGCTCAGAACAGTGATATTCCACTTGTGTTTGGCTAGCTTGAATGGAGTACTTCAGGAGTATTATTTACTTGGTGAAGATACTAAATATTGTGGGCCAGTTGCTCAACTGGTGTAAATCAGCATAGCTAGATCAGCGAAGCAACACTGATTTACACCATCCAAGTATCTGGCCAAGGTATGTGTTTGATGCCCATGTTTATGTTATTGATTCTGAGGGTGTCTTAAGAGAGAGAGGGAAAGCATGCTATGGTTAATATTTCTTTCACACAGCATTACAGTGGAAAATTGAATGTGTAGAACACCAATAACAATGAAACCAACAGTAGTAAATACAATATGAAATACATGCACTGTACTGTGCAGGTTTCTGTATATTACAATGTACAATCAATTTTGTTTTGGTTGAGATTTTTTAAGTGAAATCTCCTTCTCTCCTGACCCACATTGCATCAAATGATGGAACCACGCTTCCCTTACAGTGCAGTATTTACGTGTTTCATTAGATATAATCAATAGAGTAAAACCCATCCACATATTTGAACTAGATTCGTTTGGCCAAGATTGCTAAGCTGAAAGTGAACAGGTTCCTTCTGCTGCTCCTCTGCAAAATATTTGACATTCCATGTTTACCTTAATTTCTCTATTTTGCAATATTTCTTCACATTCACTTCATGTATTGCAAATTATTGTTGATATATATAAAGTTTAAATTACCACAAATCAGACTGCAGTTACTTTTTCTCTTTCTTTCTATTTTTCATAATATTTATCTTTCCTAGTGGATATATATCATATCATGTGCTTCTAATTCCTTACAGTGTGCTTTGTAGATAGTTAATCAATATAAATACTGATAGTTATTGATCGTTAGCTGCTCAGAGCACCTTAACCCTTAAATCACTCTAGCAGTGTTCCCATAAAATATGGATTGTCTACCATTACTTTTTAGTGTGTATTATAGCTGTCATGTCATTAAGTCTTAGCCTCTTATCTTTTCCATCTGTGAGGGAAAAACACCCTATCCTCCTAACAGTGACATTTTGTATCGCAATCAAAACACCATTTATACATCTCATGATACTTAATTACTAATTTAATAAGACCAGTGTACTTAATGGTGCACACTGGAGCACTGACATAATTCTGTTCTAAAGCCCTTGATTTAAATTTCAAAAATATTTTTTTCATCTTGATAGTCCTGTAATATTTCCAAAGCTTTAATAAATCTGATTTTCCCTGACGTGGTGAAAATAACTGTATTAGTGAAATGGGACAGAGGAACCTCACTACATATCAGGTTGTTTGGTGAGTGAAAAGTCACTACCAGAGTTATTTTTTTTTTAATTGTAATAACTGCTACTAACGGGCAAAAGGTTTGGAAGTTCATTTAGGCTCAAATTAGCAGCAGAAAGTTCTGATACTTGTCCAAATCTTAACTCATTCTGTTTGAATAGACTGGATAACAAAATTAGGCCCCCAGTCCTTCAGTTCTGTCTGCATGAGTAGACTCTACATATGCACAAGGTCCCACTGAAGCCAATGGAGGGACCCCATGCAGATTTGCCCACATGGATTTGTTTGCAGGATAGGTATTCTTATGAATTATGCAGTATTTCCTCTTAGCCAGCAAACATTGAAAACAGCTCCTCTTGCAGCATTTGCTATTTGTGCTTCTAATCTCAGCACACACACACAAAAATAATGGGAGGAAGAAGACTTAACCATAACCTTTCAAACTTCCAAAAAGGATGATTGGGATTACTAATCCCTAGTAAGTGCACAGTCTCAAAAACCTACATGTTAAAAGTTCACTGAAAAAATATAGAAGATGACAAACTACTGACTGGAAAATTGCAGAAATAGCTTTCCCATCCCTCAATTATCATTCATCGCCATAAAAGGAAACAAGTTTCATATTTCTGTTTGATAAGAACAATGACAAATATAAATCTCTGTTTGTATAGAAATTCAAAATTAATCAAATTTTGATGCCTGGGGGGAAAGAATATGTCTAATCCTGTACAAACAATGTCAATGAAACAAGAACAGTCATGGATCAAGCTTCTGATTTTTAAAAAATAAATAAATAAATAAATAATTAAAGGACGGTCCTGGGAAATTCTCAGATAATGTTTCATGCTGGTTTTCCATCTTTGTCCAAGTGTACATATGGAAACCTGCTCATTGTCTGGAATGTGATCTGCTGTGGCCCTTCTTTCTTGATGCAAAATAAACATAGTTCCATCATTCCATCCCTGGTCATTTTGTAATACACAGTTTAAAAAACAATAGCAAATCAAACTTCTGCCATGAGACTTGCATTTAAAATATTTACTCTAATATAAAATTACTTTAGCTTGTCCTGGAACTATTTGGAAATTCATTACGTTTACAACAGTCATTGCACATGGAAATTATTTTTCTCCCCTGAAGAGACTGTTAACCATAGTCATGTATTCCATGGTCCATACTTGTCCTGTTTCAGTGAAGAACTTGGAATCTGTACAACACTATCTCATTGAGAAGGACTGAGCATGGAATTCAGAGAATCTTTGTTGTCTGTTTTCTACTTTAACCTACAGAGAGGCTGACAATGCAAGCATTGCCTTGTTAATTGAGCATTAGATTAAGTGGACTGGCATATTTATTGACTGGATTTAAGCAAATAAGTGGAAGAAGTAATTGCCATCATAAGCACCGCAACAAATCCTCTTTACATTTTAATTTAATGTGTTTGTATGGGTGCTTAATCCTTAGAACTGTTACACCCTATTGTAGCTAACAGTGAATGGAAGGCATAAAGTGTTTCTATAATAGTGTGTCATCAGCATTTTCTTTTCAGCTTTGGAAAAAATGGTTTGGATAGATTGATTCATTTGGAAATATTGTGGTTAATATTTTGTGAGATGATCACCTACTGTATTTCCTAGGAAGAATACTGCAACACCATTTCTCCTTATAAAAAGGTTTAGATGAGAAGCCTAGCAAATTTAAGTAATCATTGCAATGAGGGGAAGCCATATATATAATAAATAAATGTATTCATTTGTAAGCATTTTTAGAAGCTGATCTGATCTAATGTTTTCCCTTTACTTTGCATGAATAACATACCTGTCAAGTCTATTAGAATTAGTGCAAACAAGTAAGTTGTACTTGGGCTTGTTTCTTTAAAAGATTCTGACCAATAGATAAATCATGTAATGCTTTCACTGATGGAATAAAATCATTAAACTGGGAAAGCTAGAGGCATTTATTTACTTATTCTTTGACAAGATCACTTGCTTCATGTTGCATAGCTTCCCATAGGAATTGCTGCTGGCTGCAAAAATTATTTAGATCTTTTTGCAAGACAAAAAGCTGAGTTTTGTTACAATATTATTTAGAATGAATTTACATCCCTCTATGGAATAAATCTCACCTTTAAACACCAGGATACAAGACTCACTTTCATGAAAGTCATCCTAGTTTATTGTGGTTCTCAACTGCATTAAAGCTCATTATAAAGGGCCTGGGTGAAACCAGGAACAATTTTAGATTGAAACATGGTATTTGTGAATTTAGAATTAGAGGAGGGATAAGAAGGGCAGGCATCCATTTTACATTGCTGGTGAAGTTTAATGGGTATGTGTTGGAAAAGGTTATACTGGCTGCATGACAGGTTGCTAAGGAAATATATAGAATGTGGATTGTGACACTTGTGGACAAGGGATTACTGGTCATGGGCTTCTTAAGCACCATGTCATGTAGACCTGTCTTGGACAGGGTTAGACTACACAGTGCCTAGAATGGTTGTTGGTACACGAAGCTCTATCTACACTAGAGCTCCCTCAGTAGCTACTACCAGTGGATTTGAAACAGTGCTGTAACAGTGAGACATTCGCAAAAAAATTCCAATTTACACACCACCAGAAAGCCAAAGACAGCAGGAGCTCCTTGTTGCTGTGGCAGCCCTACTTTGCAAGGGGGAATGACCAGTGTATCTGCAAAATGCTAGTTCCAGCAGGCCTGCCTCTGACCCGTCTCCCAAAGTCATCTGTGTGGAGACACTGAAGATGCCTCCACAGAGGTGAACTCCGGAGCACAGAGGATTGACCCACAATTCTAGTTGTATATTGGTTTTGGTATTCTAGACTTTTAGTGTAGTGAGTACCTTCTGTATTGTGGGGGGCCTGGAACCTTTCTCTTGCTTTTTGTAGCTGTTTCCCTTTCCTTGGCATGTGATTTGACAGGCGCAGCTGCCATTTTGATTTTGTCCCAGTTTTCAGATTGTTGACATGAAAATGTATCCAAAATATATTATTATTTGGCATGTACACCACTCATTATGATTTTGTTTTAGTCAATTTAAGTCTTATTAGTGAAACTGGCTAGATAAGGGCAGAACTTGTACAGTGTGAATCCTACTCCATGTGAGGTACAGTGGATGCACTATGAAATCCTGGTTTTAGAGATATTACCAATTCAATCATTCCTTTATTTAAAATGGGGATCATCACTGGAATAATACTTTTGTAACCGGAATAAACTCTTTAAAGTACACTCACAGAGTTCCATGATCCTTTCCCCCAGTATTTTAATGCTGGTAAGCTGTTTCATAGATTGTTCTAGAACAAAGTATCTTTTCTGAGGTGTTTCTTGATTAAAGGTGTGATGACCTGGGGAAATATCTGTTTTTTCTTATGAATATTATGTGTGAGTCAGTTTCCTTATTCAGTTGTGTATCACTGCCTGCCCGAATGCACAGAATGAAATCAGAGGCCAACCAGGAAAGGTAAAACAATGACACAGCCTCAGGAACCCAGCTTTAAAGGAGTTAGCATGACAATGGCTGAGCCATCCATAGTGGGAGATGTTACCTCACTGGATCCATGCAGGATAGAATGTTTTACTCTTCCCAAGACTGATCCTGGAATCAAAGGAAACGCTTCAAGATCAAAAGACCCTGACCAGTTAAAAAGCTGCCCTGGCAGAAAGAGATGGGGAAAGTTGTCAGAGGCTTGTCAAGATGTGTCAATGAAAAGGCTGACAAGATGGGTGAGGTAATATCTTTTATTGACTCAATTTCTGCTAGTGAAATAGACAAGCTCTTCTTCAGGTGGAAAGGCTGACCATCTGACTGACACACAGAGACAGAAGGAGAAGGCTGCAAGCCAGATGGGCTGTTTCTCCAAACTCAGAGATGGAAATGAGCCAGACCTTCCCAGGCCCAGTGTAGATAGGTTAAGCTTAGGTAAACTTATGCATGCTGGTCTCTTTGTTATTTTAAATGCACTTCTCTAAGTGTCATGTACCTTTTGGGCAAAATAAAACATGTTTTGTTTTGAGAAAGCTGTTACTGTATCACTGCAAAAGTATGGTCTCACAGACTCCCAGAGGGAAACTCTTGCAAGTGAGAAGCCCAATGGACCTGCTAAATAACATGGTTGACAACCAGAAACCCACTTTGGAGAATGGTTGGATTGCAAGATCCAACCCCAAAGTGGCACACGAGGGAGTGGAAAGGGGTCATTGTGGGAACAGCATACCCAGGAACACGATGAGAGATCATAAAAGCTTTTGGGTGCGATACCAACTGGGATGAATCAGTGTAGGACTATTGACTTTAATGAGTTACACCCATTTACACCAGCTAAGGATTTTGCCCTTTGTTTCTAGCCCTGGTAGATTGCAAGATATCCGACCACAACACTGTTACATTATTAGGCACAAAAATGCTATTTTAAGACACTTTTGAGCAGTTTCTAAAGTTTATCATTTTCCTCTCCCTTCAAAGCTTGTGCAGTTGGTCTCATGTTATTAAGGGAACCTGGCTTTCAGGTGGGAGGATATGTAGAATTGTACAGATGTGCCCATTAGTTACCGAATTCAGGTAGATAAAACCTCCCTCCATTTCACATACAAGAGAAAGATCTAATTGGCTGAATCCTTAGCTGGTATGAATTGGCGTAACTCCATTGAGCCAATGGAGCTACGCCAGTTTACAGCAGCTAAGGACCTAGCCAAATATTTTCACCTATTTTATCTTTCTTCTCATGAGCTGGCCTCTGATTTCTATTTAATTTCTCCAGAGATGTTCTATAAAGTGGAATGAATCACCAGTAGCAATAGACCAGGGGACATACACTTCAACAGCACAGTGCATTTGCCTAGCAAACATCTCACAGAGCTTATTTGATGTTGACATCTTGCTTCAGGATGATATCTTATATGTCTGAAAAGCAATTACTGAGAGAGAGAAGCATTGATCATTTGCTGCAGCTAATATTGTCACACATATTTGGATAAGCAATTGCTTTAAAATGCTATTAAAAGAACAAATTGACCCTGAATCTCTAGAAAAGTATATAGATAGACTGACAGATGTAGTTACACACTGAAACATCCCCCCTCCACAGAGAGAGAGAGAGAGTGTTAGGGATAGAACTCTTTTATCTGATTATTTATAAATATGTATTATATACAGACATGTAGAAAATTATATATGTGGTGTAAAGTTAGTTGTCTATTTGCGTATCTGGCATTCAGCTATTACTGTCTGGGAGTCAATAGGGTCAGTAGTTAGGATGGATTTAAGATGCAAGGTTACCTTACAAATTATCAAACCCTGAAGATCTTGTACAAATTATTCTTTTGGCTGAATATTTAAAGCAGATTGAACCATTCCTCAATATGTAATCAAACCAGACACTGGTAGACATAATTACGAGTGGCAGCCCAAGCCAGAACTTCAGTGCTGGCTCACTTCACTTTTTCACCTCTGTTCCCTTAGAAATTAAAATGTAATGCCTCTGTCACTGGGGAAATTAGACTCATAGATTTTAAGAATAGAAGGGACCATCATTATCATCTAGTCTGACCTCCTGCACATTGCAGGCCACAGAACCTCACCCACCCTCCCCTGTAATAGACCCCTAAACTCTGGCAGAGGTACTGAACTCCTCAAATCATGATTTAAAGTTACAGAAAATCCACCATTTATACTAGTTTAAACCTACAAGTGAGCCATGCCCCATGCTGCAGAGGAAGGCAACCCCCCTCCCCCAGGTCTCTTCCAATCTTACCTGGGGGAAAATTCCTTCCCGACCCCACATATGGCCATCAGTTAGACTGTGAGCATGAGAGTAAGACTCACCAGCCAGACATCTGGGAAAGAATTTGCTCAAACCCCTCCCCATCAGCTGGGGATTTTTGCTACTGGCAGTCGCCAATGGGCCACATGCCATCGTAGACAGTCCCATCATACCATCCCCTCCATAAACTTATCAAGCTCAGTCTTGAAGCCAGTTAGGTTTTTTGCCCCCACTGCTCCCCTTGGAAGGCTGTTCCAGAACTTCACTCCTCTGATGGGTAGAAACCTTCACCTAATTTCAAGCCTAAACTTGTTGATGGGCAGTTTATGGCCATATGTTCTTGTATCCATATTGGCGCTTAACTTAAATAACCCCTCTTCCTCCCTGGTATTTATCCCTCTGATATATTTATAGAGAGGAATCATATCTCCCCTTTTGATTAGGCTAAACAAGACAAGCTCTTTGAGTCTCTGCTCATAAGGTTGGTTTTCCATGCCTCGGATCATCCTAGCGGCCCTTCTATGCTCCTGTTCCAGTTTGAATTAATCTTTCTTAAACATGAGAGACCAGAATTGCACACAGTATTCCAGATGAGAGTTCAGCAGCACCTTGTACAATGGTACTGACATTCCCCTATCTGATTTCAGCTGGATGTATCAGCAGGACTTAATAACATGGTTAAACTAGCTTTCATAAGGAAATCAATTACTTCTCAGATTTTTAAGTTTATTTTTACATCCCAGAACAGTTTTCAATTCTTTATATTAAAATGACTCATCTACTACACTAGTACATCACTCTTTCATTCTTCATCTTCCTAGTGTGTTTATTCACATTCTTCTAATTTTGCCCATCCATAAACTCCCTACAGTAGTCTTTGGGGGTCATCTTCCTCACTACCATTTACATTGATATAGTAGAAGATGAGTCATATATACATATTAATACCATATATTTGAGATATATTAATATTTTTATTTTTGTTTTCCCTAGAGCTCAGGTTTTTGCCTGGTCAGATTTTTTTCATTCGGTTCAATTTATTCCATCTAATGAGACAACTTATAGTAGCAGTCATGTTGGCAGTAAAAGTAATAGCTTTACAAAAGCAGTAACCTGTTGCTATATATTGCTATGTTGAAAAATGGATGTGCTGGTTTGGGGCACATCTTTTTATTGAGCGGCTACAGTCTGTGATGGAAGATATGGGTGAGAGAAGCACATTCCTAATCGCCAAATGCTCTGATAAAGAGTACCAGTTAATCTTTGTCTATTGGAAATGAGGGTAGGAATTAACTGCTGTAAACGAGGATGAGGGCAAAGTCCAAATAAAACTTACATTATTAAAGTTCTTTGCAACTATCCTTTCATAGTCTGTGCAAATTACTTTCATTCATGTAAGCCCATGACTTTATACAGCTGCTGTGGCCTTGTGTTACTAATGCTGAGAAAAGCCAAAAACTGTAAATTATCCTGGCAGTGACTATTATCTAAACCTGAATGACTGGGTTGCATTTAGATTAGCTCATCTGTGCTTGCTGTTATCTTTCAGGAGTTTCACCTTAATGCAACTGAGTGGGAAAGCTAGCTATCAAGCAAGCCCAGATGAAGCCCTCCCTGATCATACCAGGCTGCTAATGTGCAAAGGTATCTAGGTTCACAAAAGTTTATAACCTGGTTTGTAGCCAGATCTAAATATAACCTCTTTTTCCTGTCAGCATGGATCATTAAAGAATTGTTGAGTCTTTGGAGATAAGGTGTCAGCCTTCATGTACTGTATTCTGGTACTAGATTGATACAGCAGGCTCTTTTCTGGACATTGTTAAGCCAGAGATAATGATGTTTTATACAATTAACATGCACATACCACATACTGTGTTATATAACACGGTAATTATTAAGTCCTGCTGATATCTCAGCTCCAACTGAAATCAGAGGGTAGCTCAAAGGAAGTTAAAAATATCTAAAATCATTGTGCTTGTAATTTGCTTTAATTGTGGACCTAAATCAAGATCCTCAAACAAATCTAAATAGGATAAGAAAGTAGTAGTGTTTAAATACATAACTAGAGCTCCCTTGGAATTCTTTAAGTCATACTACTAGTTGAAAAAGAGCAAACTCTCAGTCTGAAATACCCATTAGGATTAGATGCAGTACAATCCACAGGTGAAATTCATTTCACCTGTATAAACTCAGAGTGATCAGGCTCGATTCAGAGGGAGTGCAAAGGGCTCAGAGTGGTAAATAACCTCCCCTTCAACCCACCACAACAGCATGGGACTGCAGGAAATCAAAGGCTTCAACCTCCTGACTATAGACTGGAGAGGGAGCGTCAATGTATTATGCACTTCATGTCTGATGTATTGGAGCCACTGGATTTGGATAAACCTGGCTCTTATAGCCAAGGCCAGAATTAGTGGGTAGCAAGCGGAGCAATTGTCTGGGGCCTTATGCAGCTAAGTTACATCATATCTTCAGAGTCACTGTTGGTGTCACTAGGCATAGCTACCAGGTAACTCAGGGGAGTGGAAGGCCAAAAGAGCCGATGAAGCTCTTCTGCTCTGGGCCTACCTGAACCACAAGACTCCATCTTGTGAACTCTCACCTACTTCTATGCTAACTGCTTACATGTTGAAGCAGAAATGTAAGGGTCAGCTTTTCTAGCCGGCAGCTGCTGTAAACAGGCCTTGCAAGGCCAAAAGATAAGCAGATGAATGGGAATTTTTCTAATTGTAACTGCTCAAGGTGGGAGGGGTAAGAGGGAGTAACAGAACAAAGGCTTACACAGATACAGTTTGGAGTATAAAAGGTAAAAGTTGTTTGTATTTGTTGCACTGGATTTGAGACATGCTGGTCTCCTAGTGCCATTTCAGAGCTCTGAAATAAACTTGGCTTGCTTTCTCCCCTCGGTGTCTTTATTGGTGCCAAGCACACCGGGCAACGAACACTGTTTGCCATCTCGGGGCCCAGTTCTGGGCAGGCAACATCACTGTGGGTAAATGTATTACAAGTATTACAATAATTTAATCTCTAAAAGTGGAAATAAATCACACTAAAGCAGATGTTTTCAAATTGTGGGGTGCCCCACAGTGGGGGCACAGAGGAATATTTGGGGGGTAAGTGCTGACACCAGACAGCTCAGGTTTCAGGCCTGAGGGCTTTGGCTTCAACCCCGCATGGTGGAGCTTAGGCTTTAGCCCCAGGCAGTGGGGTGAGGGCCCACTTCTTAGTTTCTGCCCTGGGCCCTAGCGAGTTTAACACGGGCCCTGTCACCACGCACTCCTATCATAGCCCTTCAACCTGTGCCCACTCCACACCCAGCCACAATGCAGTCCTTAAGTGGTGCTGAGTGACTTGTGCTGGCTTTCCTCACTGAAGTATATTTTAACTAAGACAACATCTTTTAAACTCTTAGGCTTGTTTAATGTTTGTTTTGTTTGTTTGTTTGTATTAATTGACTCCTTGTGGTGCATTAATATTCACTAAATGAAGAAAAGATTCAGAGGCAGCTATTTTATTCAAGATCTTGCCTGGAAAATCTGATTTGTACTGTAGGCCTTCAAATAATACAAGGGACTTTTATTTTTTTAAACCTAGACAGTCTGAACAGGATCATTAGAAGAATCAATACCTACTGACCTTTTGGGTCCTATAAACTGATTGTTGTTCAATTCTGAGGCCTTTAAAGCTAAATCATATTTTTTTTAAATCACCAAAATACTATTTTAAATCTCTTCTCTCACTGTACACTGTTACAGATAGTATATTTTGATGCAATGCTCTAGTTGAATTTTAGTTTTGCTTACAAATCACAGGAAAATTTAGGAAAAGCATAAGAAGAAAATCCCTATCATGTGACTAGCTCTAGTCAATGGGATGTTATCCACTGTGGATCTCAATTTAGTTTAAAACAGGCTTAACAACTGTCAATTTGCCAAAACAAGTTTGGAATAACAATGACTCTCTCATCCTGTTTATTGATTTTAGCTGCTTTATTATGTTTTAAGCAGGGTGCTTAAATTCACACTAGCTTTCAGACATACTTACAGAAAACATAAGGGGATAGAGCTGGAATAGATTTGTCTTAGTTAACTAAAAAAGAAGTGTGTGCTCCATTCAGTTGGTCTTCCTTAATGAAGATAATATTGCCAGTAAAGCTATAAAATAGAACATACAAAATATCAGCACTGGAGTCTATAAATCTCTTTAAAACAAAAGGGGAGGAAGGGGCAGAGCCTAATGCCAAACTGAGGAGATATGTTTCTCAGTTGCTCTGGTCTCTCGTGTGGGACTTTAATCTAAATATCACGATGAATTTGCTGCCCATATTTCAAATGACTGTGTGTCTGGTATACTTGTCCACAGTTTCGTTCACAGTGTCAAAAAGATAAAACATCTTAGAAATTGGAGAGTGGAGGGGGTTCTTTGTTTTTGTATGTTTCTAAATCCACTAGATGTCTCCTCCCAGCAGTGGCCACCTTGTCACTCTCCCAACACTCACATTACCTCCTTGGTCTGTACCACAAAAATAAAAGAATTCAATAAAAATTGTATGAGTTGTTTACCACAGAGACTGAAATACTGTAGACACTTTGGTTTAACAACAGAGAAGGAAGTGTGAAGGGATGTCTGCTGGACTAGCAGTTTTGGAAACTGAAACTGACAAAATGAGAATGTCATGTTGACAGTAGAGAAAAGGCCAAGCAAGGAGGAGCTAAATGGCAGAACAAACAAAGCTGAGTAAACAGCTAATGAAGGTTTCAGTTGCTTTCAGCAGAAGTGTATATGGGTTGTTGTTGTTTTTTAAGTCAAGCCTGCCTAAAGTGTCTGAGTTCTGCTCATTCACTGCGTCGGTGTGAAATTCACAATATATTGTCCATAGAACATCATGCTAATATTTTTACCATGTAAGATTTGTGCCATATTGCACCCGACCCCTCAACTTTGAATTTATAGTATTTTCTACAAATTAAATTATTCCTGCCCTTTTGCATCAAAACCATATGAAACTGTGCATTATTTCTTTCAGGGGGATAACCCTATGTTAATGAGGGGAGAATTTGGCCCTTATTGTTTCTGTTACTTCTCCAGCATCCTGAGTTCTCAGAATTTCCTACCAATTACTTTGAAAGGTCCTATGTGACATGTCCAAATCTCTGTGAGCAGGAGGCCACAACACGGGCGGTCTCTGCACTTCTGCTGCTGCATTAGGTGTTGGAGGGCTACTTGATCCAAAAGCTTATGGAAGTCAATGGAAAGATTCACATTGTCTACAATAAGTTTGGATCAGGCTGAGTAAAACAGTTCACTTCAAGAAGGACTTACAGACTAATGGCCAGACTATTATATGTATAAAATGAGCTCCTACTGGGAAACCTATGGAGAGATAACCTGGGCAAAAAGAAACAGTAGTAGCAGCATATTACATTTCTTTCTCACTCATTCTTCAATGCACCAAAACGGCTTCTGTGTAACATCTATTATTGCGCAAAAGGTAGTGTTTTCTATGTTTTCTAACCCATTTCAAAGCCAAATGCAACCACCATCTTGAAATTTTATGGAAGAGAGAAATTTCTGAGGTGCAATTGTCCAAAATAACACAATAAAATTATCCATGCAAAATTTTACAAATTTGCACAGTTGTTTACTTTGTAAAAAGCCATAACTGTTTATACTCTTCCTGTTTCATCAGTAAAAAGGAATTATAAAAACATCTTCACCCAATAAGAAACCTAGCTGTTGTACTCAATTATGAGGAAATTAAACAAATGCTGGTAACCATGTCGTTAAAAATAAATGGTTTTATTCTACTGATTTTTTTTTTCTCTCGAGCTCATCTAGACCAACTCATTATCTTGCCTGTTAGCAGATACTGAAGGCAATTTAAATGTTCAGTCTCCCATTGTAGTTGTCAATTTTGGTAGTGAGCTCATACGCTGAGATACATCTTGTTTGACAATTTAGTATCCTTAGTACTGAAATGTGGTTGAATTTTATATTATACGGTTTACTAGAGATATGTATGTATATGCTGTAGACAGTTTAGGCCTAATCTATGCTAGGAACAAATACATTTTTAATGTTCGAATTGAAGGACAATGAAGATGAAAACATTTTTCCAAGAGTATGATGCCACATGCTGTCATCTCATAATGTTCTTTTCCTTCTTTTTCTGTTCCTTATTCAATTTCGACTGTCTGCCTTTCACTTCAACTTGAAGAAAGCCTCTTAAAACCATATTTCTTTTATGAGTCATCAAGAGATAATGGACAACAATGCAAACACAATTCCCAGTTTTCTCCTGAGACTCATTTGGTACGTTGTACATATGGTGCAGCCATGTTGCCTGTGTTTTTTTCTGGGAGCAGAATGAATGACTTTCAGAGCTCCATTGTTAAAGCTATGAGCGCTCACCCTTTCCTCTCCTGTTCAGCAGACACATTCCTTTTTATAGTGCATGTTGGTGAGATGCCTAAACATGTAAGCACACAGCCGAGGGAGAACAGTGCTGTATTTGCCACCCATTGTCCATCCATGGTGGGATGGGTATACAGATTCCACGCTGGACAACAAGGAGTTAATAAGGAAATGTGGGCTCAGGTACCCCTGCCTCATTGCACCTGTGAGAAATTTCAGGATTGGAGGGAGAGAGGGCTGGCTGAAGGAAGAGCTCTGAAGGTCACCACTGCCCAGTGGCCTTGAGGAAAGGGAGGGCCTGATACTGACTCACCTTGAGTGGGAACCATTCCTTTCTATTACCTGTGAACTCAGTTCAGGGCCATAGCCCAACATACACCCTCTGAAGGAAGAGAGCCTTATTCCAACTTTGGGATGAATGATTTGTGTTAATTCCCTTTGTTTCTGTTCATTGACTATCCCAGAGGGGAAGAGACTTTAAAGTGGCCTGGCCGGAGGAGTAAGTCACAGGAAAAGGCAGTGCCAGAGCAACTGTCGTCAGGAGGTACCAGACAGAGAGAGAGCTGCTACTACATGCCCAGTCACCAGAAAGTGCCAACAGTGAGTTAACCCCTTCATAATGGGTAAAAGATTACCATAATTTATTGAATGTATTCATTTTAAAAACAAATTTAGAAAATCCTAGAATCCAGCGATTGTAATAATGTCTAATGTAATACCATCTACTGCATTGTCCTTGGGCTGCTTGTGCAACTCCCATTAACATCAAACTAAGTTTCACTACATATCACATGAAGAATAGTGCCCTAAGAATGTCCTTTATCGCTTCTTGGAAAAATATGGAATGATATTGATTAATTTGTTGAAGCAATAATTCTTTCTGCTGATTCCCATATTCTTGGTAATTTTGCATTATTTTTATTAACTGGCTTTTCCCTTACCAGCTACCTCTTACAACTCTCTTTTGTTTCTCCTTAAGTACAGCTCTCTCAACTCTGTCCATTTACCTCACAGTTTTCCATTCACCTCTCCTTTTTATTTTTTTCTGAGCTGAACTCATCTCTGATATTGGCACTCACCGTGCTTTTCTGAATCCTTAAGCCTAATCCTTACCATTATTGTTGATAAATCATTATTTTAAATGTGGTGGACATTTCCAAGTGGAATGCATCCATCAGCTGTTAAGGCACAAGAACGTTTGCCGAACTTGATTCTGCTATCATATTTCATCTAATCGACACTGTTTAGATCACACTGCATGAAAAGTAATAAAAGTAATTTAGTATATTCATACAGTAATAGTACAAAAGAGAATAGTAAAAATATCAATTGAAACTTACAATTTAAATAGCTGTATTCTGTAGACTGGTAGAATATATTGCTGAATTATAATTTGTTTAATGTGCTTATATCTTCCTCTATCCCCATTAATACTGTTAGCATCTGAAGAACTAAAGTCTTGAAGGTTGCTGAAGAATGACAATGTTTTGTTTCTCATTAGCATCATCTATTATCTTTGCAACAGCACTGGAACCAGAGGAGAGTGTAGAAACATGTAGACTAGGATATCATAAACAAATTATGACTTTGTTTAGGAAGGAAAGAGATGTAGGATCTACTGTATGAGTCAAGAAATATAACATTGTGGCACAGTGCTTTTCACTTTTGTTGGGAAATGAATCTCCACAGAAGGAAATTGTCATGTCTGAAGATTTTCAAAGTCTTGTTAGCACTAATTCTTCCGACAAACTTCAGTTCCTTTTGAAATGACCTGCTAATTTCTCATCCTTGAATGGGAGGTGCTCCAATCTACAACTATACTTGAAAGGTCTTTAGATTTTGATATTCAAATCTGACATGTGCTTTGACCTTCATTGCAGCTGTTCTAATTGTATAGGCTCTCTATCCTGTTATTTGACACACTGATTACATGGGATCAAAATTTCACATGGGAGACAGAAAGCGTAGGTCTACATTCAATTAAAAACCCGTGGCTGGCACGTGCCAGTTGACTCAGGCTCACGGGGCTTGGGCTAAGGGGCTGTTTAACAGCAGTGTAGATGCTTGGCCTGGAGCCAGGGCTCTAGGACCTTGCAAAGTGGGAGGATCCCAGAGTTCAGGCTGCAGCCTGAGCCCAAACATCTATACCACAATAAATCAGCACCTTAGACCGAGCCTTGTGAGTCCAACTCAGCTAGCACAGGACAGCCACAGGCTTTTAATTGCAGTGTAGACATACCCTAACTCCGTAGCAATGTTAATTAATGAAAGGCCATCTTAAAAGTGCCTTTTAGTCTTTTGCTGTGGCTGTCTGGCTGTTCAGTTGTGTGTGAGTGCTCCCCCCATGAACGTCTGTGGATGCTACATTGGAGCCCCCTACTGGAACTAACACTGTCCAAGCTATGATAAGGAAACAGTTGCCCCCTCATGCCTCTTTCATCTGCAAGACAGAAGTACTAATCTGTTAATTTATTAGTCATGAGTGATGCATGTAATTGAGATGAGGGTAAACTTATTTCTTTCCATATTTGTTCTGTGTGGGGCAGTATTTTAGCAGTCAGCCATCATTGATTGGACAGTATCTGTACAACAGTGTTTTGAACAAATTCTACTAAAGATAAAACTTCCCAAACAGGTGGTAACTCTAGGCCATTACTGTTATATAAGATGCTTCTCCACAATTCTTTGAATTTATGTTCTTCACTACTACCCCATCTCTGCCACAGTAGTGTTTGGTTTCACCATTAACAGAATCAAAAAAGGCTTTTTAGTATTGAAACTGGTTGTATAAAATATTTGAACTCCACAACCCTCAAAGCTTTTTATTGCATGTTTAGTAACAAGTGGAAGGAAGCTGAACTTTTTTTTTTTCATAATAGGAAACATTACCACAAATCTTTTAAAAATTAAACAAGTGTCATTAGACAAAGGAAGTTAATGAGGTTTGCTAACTTCATGTTATTGGAAGAGTCGTGTATTTTTTTGAGACTGTTTCCAAAGAGACAAAACAGTTTCCCTGTACAAAGCTCAAGGAAACAGGTTTTTGGACAGGGAACCTAGAATGTATACAGAAGAAGAGAATAGATAATTGGTGATTGTTGGTGTTACTACATGGGAGGTAGAAGTATATGAGGGTTTGTGTTTGGATCAATGGATCATTTTAGTTGGGTAAGAAACCTCTGGAGCTTGTGAGAATCATGGATCAGCAAAAGCACCAAGGACTAGATCCACAAAGGGCAATGCTGAGCATTGCACAGCATAACTTTTAGGCACCCCACCACCTACTGAAATCCCCAGCCTTGAGTTACATGCCTAGGTTCACCATACAATTCAAAAGGACAGTTAGGCCACTGAGAAAGTGATTCACAGAAACTAGCAAGCAAGTAAAGAACTGGCTTAACTACTCAGTCTAAGACCTGCCCCTCAAAGTGACTTAGGTGCCTAACTCAGGTTCCTATTTCTACTTTGGATTCGTAGCTGTGAACCTTCTCCTGGAGTCAGGCACCTAAACCAGGTCAGCCCTTTTCCACAAACAGCAGAGAGGCCTGCCCTCTGATTATAGCACTCAGCTGGCATGTGTGAGAACTGAGTTCATATACCTGTTCCAAATCAGGCAGAGCATGGATTTCAAAACAGCTCTCCCACATCCCAAGTCAGTGCCCTAACCACTGGGTTGTTGAGGATTCTGGAAAACATATGTACTTTAAAAAATATTCCTGATCTAGTCATCCTCAGCTGTCTTGTGTGCAGATTAGGCGTGGTCTGAGCCCACAACTGTTTCTGTGACTTCACTCCAAGAGGGTGGCTCTTGAGACAAGTGTATCATATTATAGATTCTGGCTCAAGGAACTGGTAACGTAATATCTTGGCTTCTCCAAAGTTTCACTCTAGCAAGCTGGTAGTGTCCAAAATTCATTGCCATCTGGTGATCTCTGAGAAATGAGTTGGTCTCAGTCCATTTCCTTGTGGAAAAATGCTTAAATCACAAAAAGGCCAACACATGTGTCCGTCACTGGCATCATTGATAGCATGAGGAGAGGTACCAAGGACTGAATGAAAATGGGGACTGAATTATTCCAGAGATGGTCCCTCTAGATCAGGGATGAGCCACATTGGCTTGGCACTGTGGGGAAGATTGCCTTGCTCTTCCCATGCAGGGACAAAAAGAGAGGACTCCGGGGCTATCAACAGGACACCTTTCACCAGATAAAAATACACTTACATCTTCTTTTTAAAATACATCCTGTTTTATAAACTTGACTTTTGATATTAACAAAAACAAAGGGGATTTTTTTCTGTAGTAATTTCCCAGGTTCCTGAAATGGGGGGCCCTTCCGATTAGACCCACTCTGATGGTGCCAGAGACTGCATGCACTCTAAAGATCCTCACGTTTCAATCTGAAGCACTGATATTTCAAGGCTATTTCTCACATATAGTGTATCACAATGTTTCTCTTTATCTAAAGAAACTATACTAAAGAAGTGCAATGCCATAAACGTAATATGAAAATAAATGGTTCTTCAGGGCAACAATGGCAGTGGGGAAAACATCCTTATGTCAAGTACAGCCAAGATAGTACTCAATAGCTTGCTCCACAAAGCATCTCTAGAAAATTCTACAAAGACCCAGCAAGATGTAGAGAATTCCACAAGTCCCACCACAGGGATCCAATATCGCTGAGCAAATAGAAGTTATTCAAATGTTGTGCCTGCTGCGGGGCATGGAAATCTGCATTTGATGCATCTTGCCTATTAATAGTTCAACTGCTGTTTGCAAATGTTGTTTTCACATCTGAGTACCAAGAACTCCAGTCTATAGGATTGTCTTTTATCCAAAAAAATATAATGTTGGTCAAGATTTGTATCATGTAATATTCTGTATTCAGTTTTTGATTAAAAAGAATAAATTATAGGTCGGTTGAGAGCCAGCATTAATCTTCCTTATTACTATGTTTCATTGGAAAAAACATTAAAATATCTAAGAATCTTTTTGGCAATATAAATTACCCTTTTTGAGAATTTTATGTCACAGATAAACTGTGAAATTAGCCATTTTTTTGCCTTAATCATTCATACAGCTTGACAACATTGATTTATACAGAGCCCTAATTATCCATGTCCCAATAGTTTCATATCAATTACAGAAGATCCATGGTTTAAAATAAAAATCTGATAATAAAATAGTCCCAATTTAGTTTTATTAATGAAAAGTAATTTTTTTTTATTTGACACTGGTAGGAGAGGAGGAGATGGGAGTTATCTGGCTCTGAAATCTAAAAGAATGTGTTACAGCTTTCTAAAGCATCAAAGAGTAACCTAATTAGGACCAACATTTTCAAACTTTTTGGTCTGTTTTTTCAGGGGTGCCAAGCATTCTCCATTCCTCCTGAGGTTAACCAGAGCTATGGGTACTCAGAACATCTGCAAACCACTGATTGAGATGCATAACTGGGCTACCACCCCAGTCCAGTAAAGCAGTTAAGCACATACACCTCTACCCCAATATAACACTGTCCTCAGGAGCCAAAACATCTTACCGTGTTGTAGGTGAAACCGCGTTATATCGAACTTGCTTTGATCTGCCGGAGTGCGCAGCCCCACGCCCCCAGAGCACTGCTTTACCGCGTTATATCCGAATTAGTGTTATATCGGGCCGCGTTATATCGGGGTAGAGGTGTATTTGACTTGAAGACTAGAAGTAGCTCCACTGACTTCAGTGACTAAAGTTAAGTATATGCTTAAGTCCCTCCCACTGAAATCAACTGAGAGTTAGATGCCTAAATGCCTTTGAGGATCTGGGCCTTGGAACCTAGATTTAGAGAGCTTGAGAGTTTTGGCCTTTGAGCTTACTCTAAGGAAATGAAAAGCTAGTGTATTAGTCTGAGGTTTCATCTTTTAAAGACAAATCGTTCCATCCCTAGATCAGGCATGACACTACAATGAAAGCTGCTCACTAAAAAGTAAAACAAGTAGTTTAAGTAGATATAATGAAATCTAAAGAATGACTTTGATGTACAGTAACATTAGATCCAGCAAATTGGTTGGCAACATGCTCTGCTGGCTTAGACTTGCTGGAGCCCAAGGCCGAAGCTGAAGCCTGAGCCCCACCACCTGGGGCTGAACCCTGAGGGTTTCTGCCCTGGGTGGTGAGGCTTAGGTTACAGTTTTCTCTCTCTCCCTCCCCTCCCCCCCAAACCCGCATGGGGCGGTGGAGCTCGGGCTTTGGCTTTGGCCCCCCATCCTGGTTCATGGGGTTTGGGTGGGCTCAGGCTTCGGTCCCCACTCCACGGGTTGTGTAGTAATTTTTTTTTTGTCAGAAGTAGATCACGGTGCAATGAAGTTTGAGAATTCCTGGTATAGTGAAACCTGATGCACAAATGGTGGCAAGACTATATCATGAATCAGAGAGAATACAAATGGTAGGAGAGATGAAGAGGTAGTCTGAGGCAAGCCAACAGAAACTTTTATAAAGAGAGAGGGCAATTCTGAATACACCCTGCCGCAGAGTTCTCTTGCATTTTGACCATCGTGTATAAATATTCCAGTAGTCCTGATTATACATAGCTCATAGAATGAACCATTGTATGTCTTCCCTGGTACTACTTTTCTTGTCTGGAACCATAATTCCTGCTTTCATTTTTCCAATGTACCACTTTAAAAATGTGGTATAAAACAGACAAAAGTTTATTATGATACGCTATTCCAGTTTTATTAGTGTCTGAAATGCAACCCTGTGATTTGTTTGGCAAATGCACTCACGTACAGTTGTAATATTGTATTGTGCTCCTCGGGTTAACTCTCAGATTTATAATTGAAATTGGCATTCTGTTTAGATGGAGCTATTTAGAAATAATCACTGCAGTAATAAAAAGTGCTCTCCGAAGAGATGGAATTTTCTAACTTCTGATCTTACAATTTCTAAATTCTTCAAAAAAATCTTTATTTTAGGAAAGAATATCTATGTAGCTCTACAAAACAAACAAAAATAGAAGCAGTAAGAATAATGATTTTTAAATACCACTTGTACCTACTTCTCTCATTCCCCAATATCCTTAATTCTGCTGTTTGAATTACAGCCAATGGAATTTATAAAGAGAATACAGAATATGAAGCTTTCACAGGAAACCATCAATTTATAAGACTAACATTGTGATATTATATACTTATGTATTAGTTTTCTATAAACATTAGGAGCTAGATTTCATTACAAGGCCCACTGTAAAGGATGACATGTAGCTGTGCCATCCAATGAGCATCTTGGGTAAGGAGCTGTAGGCTCAGAGCACCGCAATCCCCTCCTTGCTCTGGGCGACAAGTGAGAGCTGTAATAATTTGCTACTGGCCAATAAATGTTGCTATACACATTCCCTACCCCTCTCAATCCCCTTGATCTGGGGAAGGAATAATAGTTTCCTCTGCACAGGCATGTAGTCCAGGTAACAATCTAGACCTTGAATATGAAAGAATATAAATATATAATGTATAAATGTGCTGTACAACACACAGGTTTATATAGTGCCTAGCATAATGGGTCCTTATCTTGACTGGGGTCTCTAGGCATTACTCTATTAGAAGTAATAAATAATAAGCATTCACAATAATTAACAATGTTAATTTTCAGATGAAAGTGTGTATCAACCTGCTGCCTTTTTTGAATTTGATTCACTGTTTAATAATTCTAAACTAGACCAGTAAATCTAGTCCAGAATTTTTAAACCAATGGGCCAAATTCATCCTCACTCACCTGGGATGTGGGAGAACTGAGTTCCCCACCTGTTCCAAATCAGGCAGAGCATGGATTTCAAAACAGCTCTTTGGAGGGGACACACCTCAAAAATATTCCTGATCTGGTCATCCTCAGATGTCTTGTGTGCAGATTAGGCATGGTCTGAGCCCACAACTGTTTCTGTGACTTCACTCCAAGAGGGTGGCTCTTGAGACAAGTGTATCATATTATAAGTTCTGGCTCAGGGAACTGGTAATGTGATATTTTGGCTTCTCCAAAGTTTCACTCTAGCAGGCTGGTAGTGTCCAAAATCCATTGCCATCTAGTGATCTCTTAGAAATGAGTTGGTCTCGGTCCATTTCCATGTGGAAAAATGCCTACATCACAAAGAGGCAAACACATGTGTCCCTCACTGGCATCATTGAAAGCCCGAGGAGAGATACCAAGGACTGAATGAATATGAGGACTGAATTACTCCAGAGATGGTCCCTCCAGATCAGGGATGAGCCACATTGGGTTGGCACTGTGGGGAAGATTGCCTTGCTCTTCCCATGCAGGGAGAAAAAGAGAAGACTCCAGGGCTATCAAAAAGACACCTTTCATCAGGTGAAAATACACTTACATCTTCTTTTTAAAGTAACTGGTTCAATTGGCTTCAGTGCACACCTTGAATACACAATATTTCTGAGAATTGCAACACCGATATCCTCAAAAACAAGGTTCATTCTTATGTAACTGTCCTGCGCTTGGTACACTAGGATGTATATGACCCATTTTCTCTAGAAATTCTCTTAGGCTTGTCTCTAGTTCATCTCACAGTAGTTATGGGGACTGGATTGCTAGTGGGACTGATAATGCCTATATAATCTTTCATTGCTAAGTTACTGCTTCACATCCAGCACAGTTGCTTTCTGTGTCCCATTCTGGTCAATGATAACCTGGCCTTTATCACCTCTTCTCTGGACTACAACAATGCAGTATATCTGATTATGTAGCCATCAGCCTTTAGAAAACTCTGAGTAGTACCGAATGCTACAGTACAGATGTGTCACAACGTAGGTTGCCACAAGCACATCAGACATGTCCTCCACTCTGGACACTTGCTTCCTATAGTATATTGAGTTGAGTTCAGAATCTGTCCTTACCTTCAAGGTGCTCAATGGCCTGGGCCCGGGATATCTAGGAGGTGGCCTAAAGCCCTGGGGTGAGGACTGTGTTTGACAACTCTACTCCTCATGCACAGCAGACATTTTTATCACAAAGATAATGCTTGTTTGCGCAGGTGATAGAACTTTCCCAGAGGCTAAAAACTGTCACAGACCTCATCACCTCCCACTCCAAATGTAAGGTGCACTTTTTCAACCTTGCCTTCTCTCATATGTGTGTGCATCTATCTATATATTTAAAATGCTTCTAAAACATTACACAACACACACAAGGCCTTCTCTCCAGCTGTGAGGATGAGAGAGAAACTGAATCACACATGGACAGATATTAGTCATCTCACTCAACATCCTACTGGAAGGCACATACAGATATTATCGTGATGAGGCTGGTACATGAACAAGAATAGACTAGAAAGTTCAAAAACAGTACTGTCAAATGTCCATGGGGAAACGAGTTTGATCTTAGGCTAGGTCTACACTACAGCGGGGGTCCGACCTAAGATACGCAACTTTAGCTACGTGAATACCGTAGCTGAAGTTGCGTATTTTAGGTCGACTTACCTGGCTGTGAGGACGGGGGAAAGTCGACCGCTGCCGCGCTGCCGTCGACTCCGCTGCTGCCTCTTGCCGCGGTGGATTTCCGGAGTCGACGGCAGAGCGATCAGGGATCGATTTTATCGCGTCTTCACTAGACGCGATAAGTCGATCCCAGAAAATCGATTGCCTGCCGCCGGACCCTCCGGTAAGTGTAGATGTACCCTCAGTCAAGGTCCAATAGGTACATAGGTGACACGCCACAATTGGCACTCTTGTTGACGGTCTCAGCAAAGACACCGAGTATTTGATGGACATGGGGAGTTGAGAGGTCCTTGGTAGGGCACTGTAAGAAAGCCTGCCCTGTGGCTGCCTGTGATCTGTCTGTTCTGTAGATAAATATTCAGGGCTATCAGACATATTGCATAAGCCCTAAATTCACATTTTAGAGAGCAACTTTCTTTCCTTCCTTTTATAATCTCTCATGTATATGTTTGCCCTGTAGCCTGCTCTTCCCCTTAGCTTCCTGCCAGTGACTAAATTCTTGATTATTCCAGCTAATCCTGTCTTATCCCTGTGTCCTTAGTATATCAATACCTTGCTGATTTCCCACTGGCACCTGGTTAGCTCTTTGTGTCCTGAACCCTGCTACAATTTCCACTGGTTCAATCATCGTATTACTTCAGACATGACTTATCAGCAGATTTTCAGCAGATAAGTGTAAAATTTGGCTAGCCAAATTGAAGTACAGGCTACAATTTCCCTGTATTTCCCTCTTCTTTGTAAACATTTCCTTTCCATATGTATGAAAAGAGAGTGTCATTTACTCACTATGGAACTCAGTTAATACTGTCTTTGTGGAAGTGATTTTACACAGATGTCTTTTCCGCCTTCTAATGCCTTAACCAGCTTTTCCAGTATGTCCATTAAACACTTTTATATCTGAAGTTAAAATAATTACTAACCTTCTTTAAAAAGGCTTAATAGGACAGTGTTATTGGTATTGCATACCTTGAAAATAAAGCGAGATCCCAATATTTTAATTCCTGAGTTTGTGTCTTCTTATTAACATAACTATCTCTTACATTTGTTCAAATCTGACAGGAGGAGGTTCTCAAATAGCTGGTACATTTTTCTTGTTTCTTAGCCACGCTTGACGATGCAGAGCTATAAAGCAACATGTGGGGTTTGGGGAGGGGGAGGTTGGTATTGTAATCTTGTCCATCTGCCTCTCACCCCTATTCCACATCATAGCCTCCCTCCCCCTCCCTTCCTCATAATGGCTCCATCCCCCCTTCCTGATTACCCTCACCCCTCTACAGTTCCCACCAACTCTACCTGCCCCTTTTCCTCTCTCCACCTAAAATCTCCCCCTCTTCCTGCCAGCACAAATCCCACATTCTGATCCTCACCTCTTGTGACATCTGACCCACCCCGGCCTTCCCTCCATCCCCTCCCTTACCACCTCCCTGTCCCCCTACCTCCATCCCTCTGGTGCCACCATTCCTAAAATCACACCCATCCCCCTCCTTCCCACCTCCCTCTTCCCCTTCTCTTGCTGTCTCTGGAGCATCTATCTATCTCTAAAAAGATCACCACCATTCATGACCTCTTCATATCACTCTCCCTCCAGCTCCTGGTTTTCACAGAGACCTGGATCCCTTTGTCTGACACTGCCTCTGCAGCTGTCCTCTTACAGAGGCTTTTCTTTCTCTCACACTCCCCACCCTGGATCAGAGTGATGGACTTCTGCTCTCCCATTCCTGTTGCTTCCAATCCCTCCCTTCTCCTCCTTCCATATATTTCCCCCTCTTTTGCACTACATCTGTCTCTCCTTTCCTCAACCCCTCCATGTTGCTGTCATCTATCATCCTCCTAGCTTCTTCCCATCACTCTTCCTCTGATTTGGACTCTGGGCTTTCTATCTTCCTTTCCTCAGAATTCCCCACACTTATCCTTGATTACTTCATCTTTTATGTTGATAATGAATCAGACCCTTTAGTTTCATATTTCTTTCCCCTTATGCCTTAATTCATCTTGCAGCCCTGGTTCAGCTCTCCCACTCACAAAAAAGGGACATTTGCTTGACTTGATCTTCACAAAGCACTGTTCTCTCTGATCTCCCTGTTGCTGAGTTCTCCCTTGCTGACTAGCTTCTGGTTTCTTTCAGCATTGCCCATAAGCCCATACTTATCCTATGGCCTTTCTGTCACTTCCAGTCCATCAACTGGACTTCTCAACAGCTCTCAGCCCTCTCCTCCCTGCCCTCTCTTCCCTTTTCTTCCACTGATATGGTTGTTTGTTTCTCTCCATGCTTCTCTTCCACCCGTAACTCTTTGCCCCTCTCCCCCTTTGCAAAGACTGCCCTGGCTTAACCCCAAATCTGGTTCCCACAGACCTGCTCTCATGCTGTAAAACATGTCTGATGGAAAGTCTGCTCTCCTCTGCTACAAATTCATTCTCTCCTCTTTCAGGTCTGCCATCTCCCTAGCTAAACAACACACCTCCAACTTGACTGAATTGCACATCTCAAACTCAGCTGCCTTTTCACCACCTTTGACTCACTCCTCAAATCCTCCCCTATTACCACCTCCCCTTTCTAGATCTGCATAGGATCTTGCTGATTCCTTCCAAAAAAAACCCCTGACAAAATACAATGTGACTTCCCCACTCATCTCAGCTCACCTTCCCTTCCTCTCCCAGAACGGTCAATTCCTTCTCCCCTGTCAGACACAGAAGTTTCTCAAATGATCTTCTACTTTACAGTACAACACCTCCTTCTTTTTTCCCCATACCTTTCCTTTCAGAACAAGCTATATCCCTCAATGCTGGTACTCCAATCATGGGAGTTGTCCCACCAAGTCTCTTGTAATGCCAATTAAGTCATAATTTTCTTCATATACCATGACTTCCAGTTCATCCTGCTTGTTTCCCATACTATTTGCATTTGTATAGAGGATTGAAATTATTTTGCAGACTGGCCTGTTGCTTTTCTTCTTATCTTTTAAATACAGTTGTGGTTTCTAGTCCCTTCTCCAGAAATTAGCCCCCTTCCCTTGTCTTCATTACTTGAGCCTAGATGCGCATTGGCTGGATATTTGTCACCATCGCCCATAAGACCTAGTTTAAAACACTCCTTATCAGGTTAGCCAGACGATGTGCCTCCACAGTTGACCAAACCCTCCAATCAGCAATATGTACAGTGGTAATCATTAGCAGAAACATCTTTCTGTATAGATTAATGGTTCCCCTCCACAGGACATGGTAGCCAATTCCCTTTTCCATTTTGGCACTTACAATACTGCTATGGTCTCCAAATGTTGGCCAGCTTTAAAAGACAAAATTGTAACACATGATAAGCTGGTAACATAGGCCCTGGAAGGACTTTTCCCATCTCCCCCAACCCCTGGAGACAGTATAAACAACTTAAATTGTTAAAACCACTATTAAATGTTTCTCACCATTATGTGCCTCCACTCAGCCCTCGTGGGCTGCAAATGTCTTATGGGAACTAAGGAAGTTGAGACAGTCACATTCCTGAAATGCTCAAACATGTCAAAATTATGGCCTCCTACATCAAAGCTATGTTTTGTGGGGGATATCTCAGCTTGTTCCCAAGGCCCAGAATATAATGTCCTCTGTCTCTTTGCATTGCCAGGATCTTTGGCTCCCAAATGTAAAATGATGCTGCCAAGATGGCAGGAGCAGAACCCCGGAGAGGTAGGGGAAGGTGGTGAATGGCCATGGAGGTTTGTTCTCAGGGATAGAGAAGAGAGTCCAGGAGCAGTTTGAGTCCCTCGGGGAAAGGGAGGAGTGGTCTCTTCAGCAGCAGGCAAGATTTATGAACCATTTTGTGGAAGATGAGGCATAGGGAGGAGAAGAGATGGTTTAGGGCACAGGAACATTCCCTAATGGAATGGCTAATGGGGCTGGTCTGACAGAGTGCCAAGATCCCAGGACCTGCCCATCTGCTGCTTCCTCCTCCTCCTTCTCCTTCTGCCACCCTGGGTTGTGTTGAGCCTGGAGATCCTCTGCCAAATACCCCTACAGCCAGACAGGAGGACAATGATGGACCTGCAGGAGTCCCGGAACACCAGCGTGTACTGGCCCTCAAAACCCTTGCAGGACATGTCCCCACATGTCACGGAGAGCCATTATCCCCCCATCATTCATCCCTTCCAATGAGGACAGGCAGGGCATGGGTGAAGAGAATTAAAATGTGGACGGTGTTCTTGGTTGTCATCACTACATTTAAAAAAAAAATGTTGTATTTTCAAAGTACGTTTTTCAAATATGTTCTAAAGAAAATTTCACATTTGAAATTGTTTAAGGGTTTAGTGGTTGTATATCTTGCATGCACTGTTCTTTTTACATTTTTCTAAAAAGTAAATTTTCTACCTCAAAGTTTCAGTACATTTCATATTTTTTTAGCCGTGAGATTCTTCTTCCTGGGTATGGTGAAGTGAAGGTTCACCATTTTTTGGCTTGGAAATGGGCCTTATGTCTTTTAAGTGATGTAATGGTATAATGTGTACAAAATTTGGTGCCATAACAGGGGAAATATTTCTGAGTCTCTCCCCAGTGGTCAGAAATATCTGAAGTCCTGAGGATACACAGGAGGAATGGGGAAAGTAGAGTGCTATAAAAACTTCTTCTGATTCTCAATATAGTAGATATCTTAGTAAAGGGTGGATCAATTCTTAATGTCTTTGTTGAACATGTTGAAATTATTTTTTAAAGTAAAATATCAGCTATCTGACAGTTTCCATCAATACCTGTCGCAAACCCTCCTCCCCATCCACCCTCCCCGAAACCTTAAGCACTTTCAGGCAGAACTTGGATTAGGGGTCTCTAACAGCTGTGAATTGCACTTGGCACTAGTGACGATTGTTAGTCAATAATTTAAAACAACAATCCCACATAAACATGTTCCAAACCTTTAAGTAATCCCCATAACAGAGGTTTCAAAACTGTGAATTGTGTAAAATTTATGTAGGCACTCTAATGACAGAATTTGTCTCCATCATCCAGCAAGACCCCCAGACCTTAAACAGTTCTCAAAAGAGTACAGTTAGGGATTACAGGCAGCAGTGACTTCTGTTATTCAGGTAAGTAGTTTGAAACTCAGTATTCCACAAAAGAAGTGCTAACAGATCCTTCACCTGTTCAAAGTGAAACCAGAAACCATCGTGTAAATTGTATGAAGTGGGCGCTCCTCACACTGTTGTAAATGCAGTTAGGGAGATAAGGGGAGAAGGGAAAAGGCTGAAACTGTTCATCATAAGACCCACTCCGTTCATTTTTTTTAAATGAATCACACGTGATAAACTGGCTTACTTTCAGGTGTCAATAGTGAGAAGGACAAACACATTAAACAATGAATGTATAACAACACGGTCACCACCCATCACAGAAGAAAGACCAACCCCAAGGTGATAACAGAGTGTAGGTGCCTTGTAATAAATGGCTTTGCAAAGTATTGCAATATGAGATGCAGGAAGGGATGACAAACCACAGTAGCAGTCAATCAAATGGGAACACAACCCTTAAAAGCTATGTAGCCCCATAAGTATGTAGTATAGTCCTTCATGTATGGTTAAAGCAGATGGACAGAAAGGATGTAAAGGTGTGCCTCAGATGTCATCGTTTGCCTTCCTGCTGTGCCCTCTGGTATGATAATAGCATCAATCAATGTTATCTGTCAAATGTGACATAACTGAATTTTCATCGACCCTCATGGCTTGCCATCTTCAATGAGTCAATTGCTGCTGAAATGGCATCTAGTATCTCCCAGAGTGCCACCTTCACTGAAAAAAACTTTTTCCCACAAGGAAGAGCTGGACACTATCATCCAACTGATCCATGACTTTGACCCAGTTTTTCAGTGAAACAAGCAACAGGCTATGTGTTCTGGAAATGCCTTCAGCACAGGTGTTAAGGCAGGGAAAGGTACCAACAACACACAACAAAGTGATTCCTAGAGTGTCTCCCTGTTGTGCACAGAACCCTGGGATATGACCACTGAAATGGTAAGAGTAACCTTGCATACCTAAAGCGGCAGCATGAAATGCAGGGATACGCATGTACACACCATTATACTTGTGTCTATCACAGCACATATAGACAGCCAGGTGTGAACAGGGGGAGCATAAGTGAGCATGAACAGGATCCAGTACTTGGATATGTGCACCAGTCTAAACGGCCTTATAGGTTACAACATTGTCTGTATGATTACAATGTTGCTCTACTGCTAGGATGTGTTTTAGTCTCCTAAGAGGTATACGTCAATATGAAAGCCATGAAATCTTATTGATTACGAACAAGACTCTTGCAGGTTTTTTGATGGGCTTGAATTAATTCCATTAATTATTTCTATTCTTCAGGTGCTAGAAACAAGTCTTCAATTTCTGTGCTGACAGTCAGTCACTGATCAGTGTTCCAATGAGCCAAATTTACATGACAGATTTGTGCTAACAATTTACTTTGAATTATTTTGAACTAAGTAGTCTAAAAAGGGGCACACTGACTAATGTATTATCCTATTGGAAAGGGGGGTTCTAAACACATCCCTAAATTCACAGCCTCTTGAAATGTCAAAATAACAAAATCTGTCCTCATTACATCCGTGAACCCAATGTCTTCAAGTCCAGGGACCTGCATGCTTATACATAAACAAAGGCAGAAATTGATTTTTAGATTATATTATACATGCCTTTTTGGGGTGCCACCTGATGTGCTGGGTCCCACTGGTTCCGTCTGTTCCACCAGCCTGGGTTTCCTCACCCTGTCCTAGCTGTGCCAGGCCCTCAAGCCCTCTCTAGCACACACACAGGTAAGGGCACACCCAGCTGCAGACAGACTGAAATCAGCCGTGTGGGAAGATTCAGCTTAGGGATTTACTCAGCACTCACGTGCATACCTCCTTTGGAGTGTAAACCCAAAATAATACTGTCTTGTGCTATAGAGAGAGAGCTACGCCGCGCAAACTCATAAAATCGCCCCCTCCCTCACCTTACCAGGACTCGTGAATTTTATCCACATTTTTGTTGCATCAGATTGTGATCCATGTTTAGGAAGGATGCACTCTCATTTCTGCTTCTGAATTTGCCTTTTCATGTATAAACGTTGGGGTTGTCTCAGAATAAGGCATCCTTTGCAGACCTGTTAGGTCTCCTGTTATCCCCAGGAGAATCCTGATTGTGTTTGTTCTTTCATGGTCTCCTGAATCACTAGGGAAACAGGGTTATTTGACAGACATAGGGTTAGATACTCTACCCACAAACACTCCTACTCACTAAGGTCTCAGCTAGGTTGAAACCAATGGGACTTGATAAGGGATTTTCAATCCAGTGCTTAGTAATAACAGACTGGTGAAAACCCTTAACATTTTTTTAATCAACCTTTTCCTATCATATTAGAAATATGAGTCTGGGCAATTTGGAGGGTAGGCAAATAAAGGTTTAATATTTCAAAGAGTACAATAATATTTTATATTCACTAAAGGAATATAGAGGGTATATTGTTGATAAACCACTTGTGAGCAGCTGAAAAAATGTATAAAATGTATAACAGTGAACAAGTGTACATCTAAAGTGAACTTAGGCAAATGTAGTTTGGATACAGAATAAGTTACAGTCCAAATATCTTTACTGTTGTTATATCAAGCTTTAATAAGCCTTGTAATTGTTTTTGGATGCCAAACATATGGGTCAGTGAGAGATACAAAAATATATCAGGTGTGAGTCAGGCAGCAGTATTGAGAATGTGATGTGTTGCATTTTCCTGTTAACATTTTACAAGGGATAGGAGATGAAGTGTCATTAAGGTTAATGGGGAACTATTAGATTTGAAAGCCTTGGTGTATACCAAAACTAAAGAGGAATTCTACCTTAGTAAATAAACAAACAAACAAAAGAACTTTAACAAAAGAATACTGGACACATTTATTTTGTCAGAAGAGATGGAGTGATTTGATAGTACTTTTTGGATACACTGAAAGCAGTAAAAACAGTTTGATTTAAACACAGTTGAATTGGCAATCTCAGATTGCTTGATGGTGTTGTCCAACTGAATCCAAAATAAACCTCCCTTTATGACCAAGCACAGGAAAATATCAGTAAATGGGATTCCTAGATCTGAAAATACTTTATATAGAAAAGCAAGGCTACAGCAGATCTCTTCTCTCTCTCCTAGAATTTAATGTATCTGAATTCTGAAGTTTAGGTACCTAAACAAAATTTAAATATCTGCTTATTACTAATTTTTTTTTACTAGTTAAATGCTGAAGATGTGGGTTAAACCCACAGGGGGATATAATATCAAACTCCTTGACTACTGGCACTAAAATGTCAATTAAATAAGGAAGATCAAAGTAAATACCAGATCTGGTATAAAAATAGCAGTTTTTGTCAGTGAGTTAGATTAACTGTATGTAAATAATGGAATGATGCTCATAGGGATCCCAGCACTTATTGGAATTGAAGGAATCAAGCTGCTGAGGAAATTAATGGAACAAAGTCTGTAAACCTGAACGTTTTAATAAGTATGGACAAATGCAACAAACTACATCGATTTAAATGTATCTAATAAATGAAAAAATGGACTATAGTACACCTCTACCCTGATATAACGCGACCCGATATAACATGAATTCGAATATAATGCGGTAAAGCAGTGCTCCGAGGGGGCGGGGCTGCACACTCCGGCAGATCAAAGCAAGTTCGATATAACGCGGTTTCACCTATAACGCGGTAAGATTTTTTGGCTCCCGAGGACAGCGTTATACCAGGGTAGAGGTGTATATACTATTATATAATAATCCCTATAGCACTAAGAAAAATAAAAGCAGGGTTTAGAGAAGAAAAGTGGAGATAATTTTCACTGTTTAGGGACCTGATCCTACAACTGTTCTCTTTTCAGGTGAGTAAATCTAATGCAAATATCCCACTAAGTATACATGTAAGGATTGCTCACATGAACAAAGATTGCAGAATTGGGGCCTGGTAGAAAGCTTTATCCAAAAGCTCATTGAAATTAATTGGAGTCTGTCTGAGACTTCAGTGGGTCTTGGATTAGGTCTTTAGTGCATATTGTTTGTTTAATAGTAATCTAAACATAATTTTCAAAACATAAAAGTTAGACAGGAAATAAATGTCAATTCATTAAGAATATACAGTAGGAAAGTATCTCTTTGCTGTATAATATAACTGACATGGTGCTTCACAATAAACAGCAATGAAGACAAGAATAAATAATAAACTTGATATAATACTGGGGAGGAAAAATCCATTGTTCAGACTGCCCTACTATAATTCCTTATCTTCCAGATAAAGTGCTACTGATATAAGCAGAAAAACCTCATCTCATCTTGTAAATATTAATGGGCCGTAACTACCGCAAAACAAGAATGATAAGGACATAATTAAACAGCAAGCAGCTGAAGAAATTAACTAAAGAAATCAAAAGGAAATAATGTAGATAAAACTTTTCTTCTTGTGAAAATCTCTCTACTTTTGAAATGTGTTTGTAACACTTGCTTTTACATATCACTTTATATCCATTTACTGCTAGCAACCATTTCTCTATATGTTGCTCTATACCAGCGTTTCTCAAACTGGGGTCCGTGAAGGAACCCCAGGGGGTCTGTGGGTCCTGCTGATCAACTCCTCCCCCTCCCTCCCTCCTAGTGCCTCCTGCACATTGTGGAACAGCTGTTCAGCTGCGTGCAGGAGGTGCTGGGAGGGAGGGGGAGGAGTGGGGATGGGGCGTGCTCGGGGAGGGAGCAGAATCATGTCAGGGGCCACGGGCCCCACTGATCAACTACTGCCGCTCCCTCCCAGTGCCTCCTGCATGCCGCGGAACAGCTGTTTCCCAGGGTGCAGGAGGCACTGGGAGGAAGTGGGTGGAGCAGGAACGGGGTGCACTCAGGGGAAGAAAGAGGTGGGGAAGAGGAGGGGCAGGGGTGGAGCAGGGGTGGGAAGAAGTGGGGTGGGGGTGGGATGTTGGGGGAAGAGGTGGAGTGGGGGCAGGGTCTGGGGGCTGAGCAGCGAGGCTTGGAGGTCCCCGAAAATTTTTAAATCAAAATGGAGGTCCTTGGGTTGCTAAAGTTTGAGAACTGTTGCTCTATATGAAGAAACAGGAGCAAAAATCTCTGAGGGTCAGGTTTTTAAATGTATTTACACCAGTTTCACACCCTTACACTTTCACAATGACTTCAGTGAATTTATTTTGGATTTAAGGCCTAATCCAAAATGATTGAAGTCAGTAAAATCTTACCTTTGTCTTCAATGGGTTTTGGATTAGTCCATTTATTAATTTATATGTTCAAGTTTTTGCACACAAAAAATGAAGTGACTATTGGAATTTTGTTACTTTTGTTGTTTTACTTCCAGGAAAATGTGTCGTGTGTATTTTCCCATGCTGTATTCAATACAGATTATAATCTTTATAAATAATAATATTTTTCCAAAAAATTTTCATATAACAACAAAATAGATTCTATTACATTATTGGACAAACAAATGATCCTTCACCAAATACTGGTAAAATTAATGTATTGGAATCCTAAATTATGTGCATATATTTGCAAAAAAATGGTGCCCCACTGGTAAAATCCAAGGAAAGATGGCCAAATATTCAAACATTTATAAACATCTAGTTGCACTGACAAAGTTAAGTGCTTGAACACATGAATATGTTCCACTTGGAAGTGAAAACATGTCAGTTAAAATTTTGAAAGTTTAAATGCACTTTTGTTTGTTCTCATAGACTTTAAGGTCAGAAGGGACCATCATGATTATCTAGTCTGACCTCCTGCACATTGCAGGCCATAGAACCGCACCCACCCACTCCTGTAATAGGCCTATAACCTCTGTCTGAGTCACTGACATACTCAAATCTTGATGAGTTAAAGGTCTAAATATAGGTTTAGAAATGAATTTTCAGGAGGAGTGTACTTTGCATTCATATAACACCTTTAATAATAGTTGGTAGGTATATTAAAAACTATTCACCATCCAGAGTATGATTATTAATATTGTTATTATTATTCTAGACTAACAAAGAAGAACATAAAAGAAGAAATAAAAGAAAATGGAAAACCTGAAGAAAAAAAATATAAGCAATTAGAACAAACAACACTTGAAATGTATCAAACTATTCAAAGTGGAGTTAGGGAAGGATCAAGAAAATTAATAGAGAACATAATACTAAGAAATGCAATGGGGACCCAGGAGGAGTTAGTGAATGACATAGCTATCTATGGTTGTTGTATTTAAGCAGTGATTGCTACTCAAATATTTCAGCACTGTGTGTGTGCATGAGAACTGCAAAGTGAGGTAGAAGCTTAACTGCTTCCTAATGAACAGGAGGTAAACTCCAGTTTACCTTTTCCCCTAGCACAGATACATAAGGGAAGGTTTATAAGAAAAGCTTTTTTGGATACAAAAAGGGGTGAATCTCTTCAAGAAGGGAAGATTTCACACCCACCACTTATAAGACTGGGTTGAATCCTGACCTGGTGAGCTTTTCTTTTTATTTTCTGGTTTTGACTCTATTCCACTTTTATGTTGTAACCCTCTTTTCCTCAAGAAATAACCTTTGAGGAAGGGTCTTAGTTGGATTTTATTTCTCTGAATCTTTCCACTGGCTAACAGTGAAAGTGACTACAACTGATTAGAAACAACAATGAAGCTGATTATCTATTCCAGCAGTGTCCAAGCAGGAAGTAGAAATTCTGCTGTCCTCTTTGAGTGAGTTTCATCTGATTGCACAGACATATGTCATAAATAAACTGCCAGGTCTGCTCAGGGACATGTGACCTGAAACCTTGCCCCTTTATGGGTGATAAAACCCACAGGGAATACCTAGCCCAGTGTTAACAAGAATTGATAGTATCTCCATTAGAGCCTTATCTAACTACCATGGAAGTCAAGCTCCTGAAGACCCATTGGCATGTTTTTTTTTTTTTCAGGAAATCATCACTCCACATTCACAATTTCCCTAGTTATCAGCCAGCTCCTAAATTCTCTTTTCTGCATGAAAGTCATTGCGAAGGTCTTGGTGAACCAACTCCTGCAGCATCTTCCAGTGTTTTGGATCTCATGCCATCAGCTTCTGACGTGGTCATGTCTAGGAAACAGAATTAGTATTGGTGGTCAACATTGCATTTATAGCCTTCTGTACTCTTTGGAATTGGCAGGGGGAGGGGAAAATATAGCCCATACTTATTGTTAAAGAAAATAATTCCAACATTAAAAAGGTTAACTAAAAATTCCAGAGTTCTATAGAAACTTTTAGTTTTGTGATTTGGAAGCAAATTTTAATACAAATCAACTAACATCCATAAAAATTATCAGCTTCAAGCAAATTAGCTGTAAAATTCTTTCTTTATTATTTTTGTTGTGGGAGAGGTGATGGGTGCAGTACAGTGGGAGCTCACAGAACATACGTTGTTGCTCACTATGTAGTGCAACAGGAAACAGTAATTAAGGAAGCTGAGTGAAAGGCATTAACTACATCATCTAAAGCAGTGGTTCTGTACTTTCCTATACTGTGACCCTCTGTTACAACAGGAAAAAAAATGTCAATACCCCCTTCTTATGGGTTCAGGAACTCCCTCTCATCTAGTCATTAAAAAGGCAGGGTGGTAATACCACCTCCCCACACACACCTGGGCCTCTTCATGATCCCTTCCTTACCACCAGAATTACGACCCTTATGTTGAGAAATTATGATCTAAAGCAAGAACTTGTGTAGGTCATGACTTCCTAGAAACCACCCATAGAAAATTAAGACTTCAGCGTGTTAAAAAAAAAAAGGCTGCAAGTCAACCACTCACATTATTGTTCATATGATACAGAGATCCCAATCCTGCAGCCTCTCTGAAGAGAAAACTGCCATAAATGTCATTGCAAGGGTCCCGTAAGTCAAGACTGCAGGACTGGCACCTTAGTATGCAGAATATTCTGTAACATGGTTTACACAATACTTTGTTGTCACTTTAAATGTGTTTTTTCAAAGTAGATCATCTGCTAAACCTATCTGTGTGTGTAAGGGGTAAGGAATAATAATTAGAGTGGGTCAAAAACTTTCCTGTGGAATAGTTTTCTGTTGGAAAATACTGAATTGACAAAACTGAAATGATTCGTGAGAACTTATCAATATCACTGAAATTTACAATGAAAAATTATCAAAGCATTTTGTTCTGACAAAGCCCAAGTGTTTTATTTTGATAAGGTCAAAGTGCTTCTTTTTGACTTTATATCAGCTGTTCTATATAGCATAATAGTCAAAAGATAAAGTCAAAACAGTGCTTTGACCCCATCAAAATGAAATGCTTTAGAATTTCATTTCAATATTTCTGAGGTGACATTTTTCAGAAATTTTGTTTGGCAGCAAATTTCAGAATTTTGGTGTTTTGTTCCAATTCAGGATGAAATTTCATAATGTTGGAATTTCCCACAGAATGGAAATTCTGAGTTTCAACCAGCTGTAATAAAAAGGAAGATTATAGCACTTTTGAAGTATTTTTCACAGAAGCTATGCCTAACATATCATCTGCTGGCTTTTGGTTTCGTCTTCGCCTTTTGTTTTTCCCTTATAGGTCTCCTCCAGGTTGTAGAGACATTCTTTCTATTGGAATTACATATTTAGATTTCAAGTTTCAATTCAAACCATCATTTCGTGGAAAGCCACTTCCTAGATAAGCAACAGAGCTGCTTTATATCTTTATATATGGAAAAATACAAATTTGTACATGGTACACTATCCCAGCACTATTTTCAGATATTTTTTCTGAGTATTTCCTTTTGGAACTCTCCATACAGTGGGGGCTTTTCCTTCCTCTAAACCTATAGCCTTTGTAGCCGTCATCAGATTTATTTAATGATTTTTCCATACTGGAAACCCTTCTGAGATTGAGGCAATGTGTCCAGTGGTTAGAGTCAGGGGCTGCAAGTCAGGAGACCTGAATTCTATTAGTGGCTCTGCCTGACTTGCTGTGATACCTTTTGCACTTCCCTTTTACTCTCAGTGGAAAGAAAATAGCTTTGATTGTCGCAATTAGTTGAATATATTACGGGAACAAACTGGTGTGCCTCATCCGTAGCATCTTAAATGCATGTTCCATCATTGAGTTTCATTCAGTGGTCTGTTAAAATGGCACAGTGCTAGTCTATATCACTTTTACTGATGATGCTCATCAACAGTCAACGGAATGCTTTTGAAAAAATCTAAGGAGAGAATGTTAAAAGGGTACCATGAGGTGTGGGTGGGAAGGTGGACTGGAAGAAGTTGGCCAGTATAAAGTACCAATATTCAATAGCAGAAGATGATAATTTACTGTTACTGCACAGGTATATTTCTGTGACTCTTATCATCAAGCATATTCTATGAGAATATATTGTTTTAATCTAATACAGAAGTTTTCAGTAAACAGCTGATAACTGCACAGTTTATATTTTTCAAATCTCTCTGGTGAATGTGAATATTTCATATTAGATTTTCAAATAAAAATAAGAAACTCAACAGCGTTAACTGATAATGATAAAAAGAGTGTCAGTATGTTTGTTGTGAACAACAGATTTCCTCATATTTTCTTGCTGTTCTCAGCTAACTTACTCTCAAGACAACTATCCCTTATGCGCCTAAGCTATGTAGCTTAAAACACATCCTGGGAAAGCATTTGGTATGTAACAGGATATCTATTTTCCCCTGTGATTTAAGGAGCCAGGTGAATTTAAGTAAAATTTCTGAGTAGACACTTCAGCTGGTTATTATGCAGAAACTTGACACATTGAGTTAATGTATTGTGCAGTTCACAAAACTGCAAAAATGTCAGTCTCATTAGGGTTACAGTTGGTGCAGTGTGGGGTCAGAAAGCCTCTTGAATTCATTGTGCCATGCCAATTACCATGGTTCCTTTCTAATACTGTCAAAGATGATGTAATGAGCAATGTTAGCAAAGGCATCATTTATGGGGTCAGTTCTACAGTGTTGTGGCTGTAGTAATTACTGCTGTACTGAGCTGAAAATTAAACTCCTTGTGCTGACTTCTCTCACCCCACCAATGACACTTCTTTTTCATTTTCTTTTTCCCTTCAGAATCCACAAATATGAGCTCTTCATTGAGCACGACTTATTTGCATTTCCTTAGCTAAGGTTAAAACCAGAAGACCTGCATAAACCCTATTCACCCTGGTTAATAGAGGAAGTTGAATTACCTATTTTAAATCTAGTTTTAGTAAGTTCCTATGGAGAGTGTTGGATTTAGGGTATGTCTACACTACAAGTTCTATAGCAGAAGAACTGCAGTGCTGCAGCTATGCCTGTATAGTGTAGACACTTGCTACAGTGACAAAAGGGGTTCTTCTGTCGCTATAGTAAATCCTCCTCTTTGAGAGGGGGTAGCTAAGTCAATGGGTGCGTTGACAGTGCAGGGTTAAGCCAACCTAACTATGTCGCATAGGGAGTGACATTTTTCACAGTCAACATAAATTTTAGGTGTAGACCAGGCCTTAGGGAATGTTAAGAAGGGCTCAATCATGTGAGGTGCTTAACACTTCATGCAGAGGAGCTCAGTACAGTGCAGAATTAATCGGGAGCTAAGTTACTTTTGTATCAAGAATGTCCTTCCAAAAGCTACATTTTTTAGGGTTTGTTGTAAAATCTTGTAATACAAATTCTAAATTTCATTTCTTTTTTAACTTTAACAGTTTCCTCTTGTTTTGGTCAAGGTTCCATTTTTTATCAGCCATTAGAAAGGTAGGAATATACTCCTACATTATGACCTTTCTATAGTATTTTCCACTGGGACATTAATGGTAGGTTGTTTATCATTTTGTTGGGAAGGAATAGATTTCCCGTCTCTTCTCTTGGGGGGATCTTGCCTTTCCTTGTTTCATTGACTAAATGTGCTCATTATTTAGTCTCAAGACTGTGCCTGGGGTGCATCTCCTCTAATGATTAAGTTTCCTTGGCAGATCAACTACTATAGAAAATGTTTATGGGATTTAAATCTTTCTTGTGATTCATTTCATTTTTCTGGCCTTTCTTGGTTAGCTTCAAGCTTTGCTTTTTTCATATCCATTGGTCACATGTCACTTGAGCTTTCTATGTAGTTTTCATTACTGTCATTGTTGTGTTATATTATTATTACCATAACTGCCTCTGGCAAAGAAGCTCATCAATAGCTCTCCACTAAAGGCAACTTGTGAGTAGTACATTTTTCTCTTGTATATTAACTTTTCAGCTTTTGCAATGGAACTAGTTATTTAAAATCTTAAATAATGTTAACAGGGATTTCCCACTCTGTTCCTGTGTCTGCACCACACACACATTAAACAGAATATTCAATCTCTCACCCCATTCCCTGGGGACTCATTTTATTTTTAAATAAAGTAACAAAGCCCTCTGATAGGAATGTACTTGCAAAGACAAAAGGGTTTTTTCTCAGCTGGACTTCTAGTTCCTCATTCTAGCTCTCTTCTACTTACAGTGCCACACATCATTTTATATCTCTAAATTGGAGCCAAAGAGACCCATGTGATCTAGCTGTCAGTGTAAGTCAGTAGAATAGTTCTGCATCCAAGCACTGAGTCCTAAAGTCTGATATTTTTGCTACACATAGCAATTGTTATGTATGCAATTGTACATGTACAGTTATAGGTGCAATACAATTTCTAAGTATTTTTAAGGATTAACAGAAAGGAAATGCTTGATATTAAAAGGAAACAAATATAAAACAAATGTAAGCAAATATTTAACATATATTTGTAATAAAATGAGCTGTAAAATTCATGCCTGCAGAATAGTGATTATTATATAAAATGTTAGGCCTGGGGCTGTTTACCTTAGATGGGTGACAAATAAAAGGGGACAGGATACAGGTATGTATAATAATTAAAAGTAAGAGAATGTAGATTAGGAACCTTCTATTTCCCCTTCCTCGCAGTATAAGAGCAAAGGGACACTGAAATTGAAAGGAGGCAAATTCAAAACTGACAAACCCCCACCCTCACATAGCATTAACAGCAGCAGCAGCAACCTTTTTCACATAACATTCAGTTAAGCTGTGGAGCACATTGCAACAAGATAGCATTGTGGTCAGTACTTACAAGTGGAGCTGGCAGGAAAATGGGGTATTTTACTGCAGTGTGTGTGTATATATGTGTGTGTTTTCAGCAACTGAAAACCAAAACTTCTGGGTTTTGTCCAAAACTGTTCAGTGTGCGGGTTTTCAATTTCCTGATTAAAAATCAAAGTTTTTCTATGAAAGCAGACCCTTTCTGGGAGAGTTTTGGAAAGGATATAAACACACATGTTTTAAGGCATAAGTTAGCTTCTTATTAATGAAGGTTGGAAAGAAACTTTCCTGAAGGGCAATTTTCCCTCTCCACCCTCTTCATTACAGTCCACTTGCAGGTTTTCTTCTTTAGAAGCATCTGATGTTGAAAATTGTCCTAAACAGGATATTTGACTAGAAGGACCACTGGTCTGATCCAGTATGGCAATTTCTCTGTTCCCGTTACAAGTAAATAATTTAGTATGTTTAAAAAAAAATAGATATTAAAATGAGCATGAATACCATCTGGCCTTCTCGCTAGTCAGGTTAAAGTTACAATAAGCATCAATCTTCATAGTCCCAAAGCATCAACTGGGAAGAGAGGCAATAGGCCAGTACACTGCATAGTAATGCACTGCTACGTGCATTGTGGAGGGTTTACTCCTTCCTCTAAAAAAATTGGTAGTAGCCACTTCTAGGATCACACTAGATGGTCTATTGTAGTTTGGAAACTCTATAGTAGGATTGTCCAATGACTAGCTGGCCTACTAGCTGGCTACAGTTTCTGCCAGCATAGTCATCTTAGAGGGGGCCCCCAACTGTGGTCTCAATTACTCCCATGTGCTCGCCTCCTACCAGAGGTTCTGTCCCTACTGAAGAGCAGCAGGAGGGACAAGGTAGTGGGACCCAGGCCTATCCACTCCACCAGATCCCAACCCAGGGCCCAAGGGGTTTTCCAAAGCCTCCAGCCTAGTTAGTGAGCTACTCCAAACTAGGCTTTCCTTTGGGTCACTTCCTAACTTCAGTTTGGGACATGATCACTGGCTTAGGAGACTCTCCTCAGTCTCTTAATGTAGTGTTCAAGTGATCTCCTTTAGGGCTTTCAGCTGCCAAAGTGGGGGTGGAGAGGAATCCAAACCCCAGGTGCTAGAGCAGCCTTTACAAAGCTGTAGCCGCTCCTGAGACAGTTCTCAGCACCAGTCTAACTTCCTGGTGCAGCATGCTGCTCTTCTCCCCTTTCCTGGGGCCACCAGTGTCCTTTTAAATGTTCCTTCACTGGGAACAAACCCCACACCTACTGAAGGGCAAGGCCTCCCTGGCCCAGTATTGTTCTACTCCCAGCCCTGGTTCAGAGCCCAGACCCAGGCTATTTGTGTTTTGACAACCAGTCTGTAAGTCCATTTTTACATCGTGACATATCAGAGTCTCGTGTTTATGGTGTGGAGTGAAAGAAGCTACTTAGTGCAGAAAGCAAATCTTGAAAGATGTTTAGTGCACATAGAACCTGTTCTGAGTCAGACAAACCTAGACAATTTAAAGTAAATCCACAACCCAGAATATGATTAAATTGTAATAATATAGTACAGACGACTTGATTCTGCCAGAATAGTTTGTAAAATGCCTGGTCTACACTGAAAACTACATCAGCATAATTACATCTCACAGGGGTGTGAAAAATGCACACCCTCAGAGACGTAGCTGTGCCGACCTAACCCCCTGTGTAGACAGCTCTAAGTGCATGGAAGCATTCTGCTGTTGAACTAACTATTGCCTCTTGGAGAGGTGGATTAACAACATTGATGAGAGAACCCTTCCAATTGCTGTAGTGAGGCTACACTGAAGCATTATAGCTGCACTGTGGCACCACTGCAGCTGCACCACTGTAGCACCTCAGTGGAGACACTACCTACAACAATAGGAGGGTTTTCTCCCCAAGAGGCGGTAGCTAGTCAACAGAAGAATTCTTCTACCACCTAGAGCTGTCTACATGGGGGCCTAAGTTAGTTTATCTATGCTGCTCAAGGGTGTGGATTTTTCACACCCTGACTAATGTAGTTAAACCAACCTAATTTTCTAGCGTAGACCAGGCCATCGTTGTGAAAGTTATTAGTGCAAAACTGTTAACATCAATGTTAATTTTTCTCTCTTAAGAGTTCACCACTTGATTCAGTATAAATTCAGATGCTCATTGAAGAGCTAAACATACTTTAGTTGTTAATCAGAGAAAAATTCAGTTACTAATGAATAAATCAACTTCTATACTTACAAGAAACACAGTATGCTAATTCATCCTCATCAATGGCTAAAATGCAATATACTGTGTACTCCATTATTTCTTGATAATTATATGCAGTTCTGAAAAAGTAACACATTTAATGAATAATAAGATTTTTTAACAAATTGACAGTATATTTCCTAAAGAAATCCTTTAGTGATTTATGAAGAGCAGGATGAAGTAAGGATTAAATATACTGTGAAGAAATCATATAATTGTAGCAATAATGAGGAGTGTGGTTTGCAATATAAAATGATTTTAATGGAAAAAATTCTCTTTTCAGTGTTGTTTTCATAAAATCATAGAATCGTAGGACTGGAAGCGACCTCGAGAGGTCATCTAGTCTAGTCCCCTAAGTATTATCTAGACCATCCCTGACAGGTGATTGTCTCACCTGCCTTTAAAAATCTTCAACAATGGAGATTTCACAACCTCCCTAGGCAATTTATTCCAGGCTTAACCACCCTGACAGTCGGGAAGTTTTTCCTAATGTCCAACCTAAACCTCCCTTGCTGCAATTTAAGCCCATTGCTTCTTGTCCTAGCCTAGAGGTTAAGGAAAACATTTTTTCTCCCTCCTCCTTGTAGCAACCATTTATGTACTTGAAAACTGTTATTATTTTATCATTTTTGTCTGCTTTACATATTTGTTTAGTGTTAATGTGATTGCTGGTGAAAATATTTGACATCTTCTCATTTCCTTTTGAAGACACTCATCTTTGAGATGTCCTGATGTCTTTATTTTAAAAGGCTTAAAAATGCACTCTATACCTGAGTATGTCTCTTTTCAATAGCCTTATTTAGCTGCATAAGGGTTTCTCTTAATGTGTGAAAAGGTTTAGAATGTAGTGCACAAAACCTTATATGCATTAATGATCTAATGAAAAGAAATATGTTTGCCAATTAAGAAATTAATTTTCTTTATTGTATCTTTGCACTGAGAACATAACAAGTCCCTAGAATAAAGAGGTCCTATCCATAAAAACTAGAGGCCCTGATTTTAAGGAACACCTCCAATTTTGGAGGGTCATTATCACTTTTTCAAATAATTGAACCTGTAATTTTGTTCCACCATATCATTGAGGTTGTAACTGGTAAAATTTAGACATCCAGTTACCTGTTTGTACCCACAAATCAGGCATTTAGATACCAAAGTGCCTCTGATTATGCTCCCAAAATTATAGGTTGTACTACAACACTGCTGAAAATCATGCTCATAATTAAATGAATATCTGCCTTTAGAAAACACGTATAGGGGATACCAGATATTGAAAATGAAGCATGTTTAAACATTGTGATATAAAGGGCCACACTTACGTTAGGACCCATTGGCATCAATAGAAATTTTGCCATTGACTTCAATTGAGTAGGATTGGGCCCTTAATTTCCAAATAAATGTGTGTAAATATCCTTATCAAAACCACACAACCGTCATATTTTCTAATCAATGCAGCTTCCTCAGTAAATGAATAAAAACTGCTTGTTATTTGAGTTGATCAACATTAACAGCCGGGGAATAAAGTCAGCCCTGGGGCATACAGATGCAAATCCCATAGATGGCAACAAGAGATGTGCCAGCTTAAACCAACAGTGAATTTGATCATCTTTGTCCCCTCCTTGTAGTTAAAGGGACGAGGTGACTGCAGGCCACATTCTAGAGCATCACCTATTGATATTATTTACCATGCCTCAAAAACTTCCTGTAATACATTGTACTTAGCAGCAGTACCACCAGTTTAATACAATGAGAAAAATATTGTAGCTAAGTAAAATTAGATATTAAAAAAATCAAAAGCCACAAACAGTATGACCATATATGTTCACAAAGAGATGACATTTTGTGAGTGTCTATTGTTCAGAAGTGTAAAGGAATAGAGAAATATTTTGGTTACACTTGACAAACACATATTACCAAGTATCAGAGGGGTAGCCGTGTTAGTCTGAATCTGTAAAAAGCAACAGAGGGTCCTGTGGCACCTTTAAGACTAACAGAAGTATTGGGAGCATAAGCTTTC
>NW_020664419.1:62055224-62086558 GCF_002925995.2 Terrapene triunguis | reverse complement strand
CTTGCATCTGAAGAAGTGAGGTTCTTACCCATGAAAGCTTATGCTCCCAATACTTCTGTTAGTCTTAAAGGTGCCACAGGACCCTCTGTTACATATTACCAAGTTTCCCCTAGAGGCACTGCAAAGTCCAACAGGGAAATTAAATCCAAAATCATGGCATGGACAGTAGCTTACCAAAACTTAAGACAGGGACCTAGTGTCCTTGTCTGGAAAATATTTAAATATTGGAGTCAAAATCTTCCATTTTAAAAGTTTTTACACATTTCAGAATAAAACTTGTATGTGGCAGGTTTAATGTGGGAGACATTACCTTAACTCTGCGCTTCCTGGTTTTCAGAGACTTAAGTATGGAGCATTTCACATTCTGGAAGGGTACTGCTGGTCACCCTTTAACTCTGCATTAATGATGTTTTGGGGGCAATTAATTTCCTTTGTTTTTTGAGGAAGTGGTGATAGTGAAGAGGGTATGATGGAAGGGTTCTTGTAGTGGTGTGGGGAATAAGAGGTCTTCCTGAGAACACTTCAGCTACCATCTCCTTCTGTGTCCTTTTTCCACCTTTCCCAAAGTCTACCCCAGACCCTGTTGTGACATACCAGTTTTCAAGGCAATCTCCCTGTGCCCATGGATTTTAGACCAATTTGAATATTAAAATCAGGTCCTTATTAGTGTGGGCTTTATCTGAGGAATCCCTTCAGCAAATGACCCCAAACTTGCTCCACTAACTATCCGTGGCTATGATGAGTTTTAGCAGTCCAAGAAAATCCAAGTTTGCACGTGGGTTTTAGAGAATATAGAATCAGCCCCTTGTAAAGTCTTCCCAACCTTAGAGTTGTGAACCGCCCCATTCATCTCAATGACTATTCTCCTTGCTCTCCCAACGTCTACCCCCAACTATTGTGGTATTCTGATTTTCAGGATAATTTCCTTATGCATGTGGATTTTTATAAACTTTGGAAATTAGTTTATTTTGGGGCAATATATATCACATCCCCCTTGAGACCATTACCCCTAATTTGTACCATAAACTCTACCCCAGAAACTCTTTTAGCATCTTATGTTCAGGACAATCTCTCTATGCATGTGGGATTTAGAGCAATTTGAATATTAATATCAGCTCTTTTGTGGGTGGACTGTATCTGAGGAACCCTTTGAACAATGTTGCAGCATACCAATTTTAAAGGCAATTTAGCAATGCACATGGATTTCAGAACAGTTAAAAACCTGTAAGCAGCTCATTTTGTGGGGGGATTGTATCTCTGGAATCCTTTGAACAAATTACTCTCATTTTGTACCACAAAGTGTACACCAGCCCCTGTTCTGGAATATGTGTTTTCAAGACAATCTCCCTGTGCAGGTGAGTGTTAGAGCAATTTGAATATGAAAATCAGCTACTTATTGGGGAAGGCTCAATATGAGGAACACATTGACCAGCGTACCCCAAACATGCACCACTAACTCTGCTCCTGGTCCTGATGAGACAGAGGAATTTTCAAAACAATCTGAGCATGTAAGTGGATTTTAGAGCATTTGATCTGAAATCTTAAACCAAAAAACCTCTTTTCTTGAGGCAAAACTTCCAAAAGGAGCTGCTAACCAAAGCAGAATGCAGCAGAGCCTAGCAATGTGCACAACAAACATTCTTCGACTCTGCTGCAATCAGGACTCCCCCTCAGTGGTCCTTGGGTTCAACTCCCCCATCTGCCTGATGTGGAAAAAGGATGTGAACTTGGGTATCCAACAGGGCAGGAGAGTAGCCTAGCTGCTGGGCTGCGGGAGATTCTGGTAGAGGGCTTTCTCAGTCTCTCCTCTTAAAACTCTTCTTTTTAGGACTAATTAAATACTCATTGGAGCAGGGACTTCAGCTTGGGTCTCTCATGTCCTAGAGGGAAAGAGGAAGTAGTAACATTACAGTGCCTGTTCTTCACAAGTGTAGGTCTTTTTCAGATAACATTTTTCCATGCTCGAGGCTTAGAGTTAGGCTTGGCAGTATTCAATTTTGTTTTGTATATAATTTTGATGGATAATGTCAATGTTTATTTTTAAGTGTTTTTGTTTGTTTTTTTAGCAATTTACATTTTCACAGTAAAATCAAAGTCATCCACTTTGTGGGTTCAGGCAATGGGGGACCAGATAATTATTATTTAATGACTGACAGTAGAGTAGAGATTCAAAAAGTTAAAGCTTTATTACCATTAAAACACAAATTGTCAATGTCACATGTCAAAATATACAACACGAATATTCTTAAATCAAACTTTAATAAGTTCTCAAGCAGCATTTTTCCTACTTTCCCAGTCTGTAAATTTTGATTATTATCAATGGAAATATTTTTTTCCTCAATGTGTGCGTGTATGGTGAAATACACTTTTACCAACATTTATTGATAAAAATGTAATCCTTCCAAGCCTACTTATAGTCCAGCCAACTACCTGAGGAGACAGTGAAGATGACTGGCCAGAAGCACTTCCCAATATCCATTACTAGTGATGAGCCTGTCAACAACCGAAGTAACAGAAGAACTTGTAACATTTTGTTCACAGGGCACTGGTGCCATTAATAGCCACAGTCACCCTGTATTCAGTGAATCAGTTCCAACCATCATCTTCCAAGCCTGCTTCTTGTTAAACATTCTTCTTTAGTTTACATGGTTAATTCCCAGTCTACATACAAGTCTAGAAAATGTAACTTGTCTCATTTTATAAGACTGCTTTATTTCTTTATCATCTTCTTCTGCACTTTCCTTTTTATGCCTGAGCTGGGTTTCTGAACCCACGTCAAAAGGGACAGTTATATCAGAGGTAAAAGCTGAGGTCCCCTACACTTTTGGCTGTTGCATTGCTCATATTGCCACCCCAGTGCTTCACGACTGCAGACATAAGTTAAAGTGAATACGGAAAGAACAGACCCTATACAAGTGCCATGCTAATACAGACAGAGAACCTAATGTGGACTCCTGTTGTTGCTGTAAGATTTTATATAAAGGTGAATAAACCACCTACATGAAAGTGAGCGCAATCAAGTCAAGGGGGAAAAAACCTCACACACACAACCCTACCATGAAACTAGTGACCCACTGCAATTCACATTTCTAGCCAGAATATACTACCTATCCCTACACTTAAGAAATATTATAATTTGGCGAGGATGGTGAAGCATGAGCAATTTTATGAAAATTGGCCTTGAAATAGTATTTGTTTTTGTGCTTTAACAAGAGAAGAAGAGGAAGTAAAAGTATGGGAATATTTCTCTCTCTTTAATGAGAACTCCTATTAAAATGTTTTTTTTATGTGTGATATGAGGGTGAATAGATTGGTACCAAACCACAAAAAAGAATGAAGTCTTGAGGTTTGGAATTGTCATGGCAATAACCTAGATTAGCTGCACTCCATCTCAATTTGTTTTTTTGTTTTGCTTTTTTAATGCAAAAATCAACGTATTGTTATTAAAAGCTCTCATATGTATTTTGTCAGATAACTATTTCATTAATCTGTAAAGCTGACAATTTGACATAATCGGCTATGCTGATTAATGAAATGGTTTATCTAAAGAAATAAATATGAGAGCCTTTTTAATAACTATGCTTTGAATTTGAGGGAAAAGTTATATCAAATGAGACTAGAGTGTAGCACATATTAAGCAAGACATTCTAATGATTTTCTAGCTGGTTTGGTTAAAGTTCCACTTGCTTTTTTTTTTTTTTTAGTTCTCTATAACAAAATTGAAGAGGACTAACTAAAAAAACTTGGAATCAAATTATTAAATTCACATATGCCCATTGAATTGAGAATAGAGATCTTCACACATACCTGAGAGCAGACTTTAATAATTGTAACAAAATAGGAACACTGCTAGACTTTCCAGAAAAAAATTCTTCTTAGAAGGTTTAGCTGTGCTGCAGATTTTCTGACATTACAGATTAGGCAATTTGAAAAAATATATATAAAAGGAAGGCAAAATTCTTCCCTCTGATCCAGAGAGTGAATCTCTTGGGTGTCTCACGGATTGAGCAGACAGAATTTTCACTGACATCAGCAGAAGTTTTCAGTGCAGAAGAGGTTCAGAACATGAAACAGAGCTCTGTGGTGCACATGAGAGCAGAGAACTTTCCCTTAGACGTTCATTCATTAAATCATAACTGTGTGCTGCACAGTAGCCTAGTGTTGCCATGATAGTTCTGATCAGTTGGGGGAACTTAAGATAACAGTTCCTAAAATTAAACATTTTGGGGCAGATTGCAAAAGCTAGTTTCAGTAGATGACTTTGAAGCCAATGGAAGTGAAATGTAAACCATGCAATATGTATGTAGGAAAAACTTCTGAAAAATGCTCAAAGGAATTATATAGCTTCTTTTCTGTTTACTTGGTGGTTTTTGTGTGTTTGGTGGTTTCTTTGCTCCACATACACGTTCTAATTTAGTAGAAAAATTGATAGTCTTATCCAGATTAGCAATTAGAACACTGCTCCTCACTACACAATAATAACTCTGTGAAGAAATGTGAATCGCATACTTTCATTGTGAACCTTGAAGGTAATCTGCTGGTTCACATGTTTAAACCTCTAGCTGAAGTCAATTTATGCATGGAATTGTGTAGCAGGAGAGGTATTACCTGGATAAAATGACCATAGCACTGTAGATAAAGTGAACAGAGGTCAAAGGTTGGTTAGAATTGCATAAGTATTGTCCCATTTTCCAATGATTTTGTGGATCCTTATAAGGTGAACTAAAACATCACCACAAATAATTCTGGGACCCTAATATATATTTATTCTTGTGTTTCTTTGTGAATAATATTCACGTATGTGAGAGAAATTGTTAAAAGCATCTAAAATACCAGAGGATTATTATTAGAGTATTAATATCAGTGTATTATTGACTCCAGTCCATTTTACGTACTCTACTCCAGTTTGAATAACAATCCTGAAATGTCAAAGTGCAGAGGTCAGAGTATGTGAGGAGAACTGTATTCTAGTAAGGAAACAACTTCTCCAATAGACTTTTAATTAAGTAAATATTTTATTGTTTATTTATCTAACTAATTTACATATAACCTATGACTGTGACCTTTAGATGCATTGATTTAACTGTTTTACTGCTGCCTTCACTCCCTTACAACAAAGGGATGTTATAGCGCGGTGAAGGTGGCCATTCTTATACTAGTCTTTTGAAAGAGTGCTAGGGTACTTTTAGTATCAGTACAATAATGGAAAAAATAATTAATGCTAAAATTATAAAACACAGCAAATGAGTATAGTATGCTGTGTTTGGGAGGAGGACAGAAACTAGCGTGGCTTTTGAAGGAGTAAATTATGACTCATTTGTTAAAAGTTTTTGAAAAGACTTAATAAAATGCTGTAAAAAGGAAAATGAGCAGATATACAATTGTTTTTCTCTTTCAAAATGCATTTCATAAAGCCGTTCACAAAAAGCTATTAAGAAAAATCTAGTAACCTCTGGCTAAAATGTAAAGTCGTGACTTGTATTAAAAACTGGCTAAGGGAAAGAAAGTAAAGAGTAGGAATAAATGGCCAATTCTCAGAAAAGGAAAAGGTTAATTATGAGATGTCATTGGGATTAGTACAATATATATAAAAAACAATGCTGTTCAATATGCTTAGAGGCCTTCAGGCAAGTGGTGTTGACCCATATGAACTGTTCGGCTCGAACCATAAAAGTACAGTACTTGAAATTAGCTTGGGTTCACATTCTAATCATACCTGCGAAATAACATTGGTTTCTTTAAAAATGTTCTGTTGTGAATTGGTCATTGAAGCTCTTTGTGAACTTTTCTGTTTTCTCTGAATTTCTCTGAATTTCCGCAAACTTTTTCAGGCTGCTGTTCATAGTGTGTTTCAAGACCCATTTGACCTATCTTAAAGAAACGGGCAAGTCACATGGTGGACATGGTACATGTCCTGTGTCTCCTAGCAATGAAGGGGTTACTACAGGAGAAGCCATTTCCCTGTTTATGAGGAGGGATCCATTTCAACTAAACTATATGATTCAGCTAGAAACATTTTTTACAAATCCTACATGTTGTTCCTGTGGCACCGTAAGTCACAGAAGACCCTTATAATTAATCTTCTTGTGTTTTCAGATTGACTTTGCAGCAGCGGCCTCTTACATTATTACAGCAATGAAGTTCTCAAGCAGCAGATTTGGTACTTTTCTTCCACAAACTCCTAGCCTAGCGCCTGACCTATAAGGCCATAGACCAGCAGTGAGGGGGGAAAACAGTAACAGTCGGATTCAATCTGAGCAAAGCAACAAAGACTGGGGTGACAAAGAAGGCCCTGCAGAGTTGTAGAGAGGAGGCTGAAGGGGGCTCTCTGGAACACAGAAACAGCCACCTTCCAATCTTTATAAAAGCCTGAAACCTGCAATAGGCTGTTGCAGCTAAGATGCCCCAGACACTGGGTATTAGGTTGGGGAAGAGGTCAGTTTGATCTCAATATAGGCCAAAGAGGAGGGCCATTACCCTTATAAAGGAGGAGGTGTATCAGGAAGATGGGACCTGTATGCCAGAAAGAGGGAGGGAGTGGGGCTTGCAGCTTAACTGTCACAATGGGAGCATCATGCCAGCAGGAGACCTGAGAGCAGGGCAGTGCAAAAAGGCGTCCAAATGGGACTGAACTCTGGCCAGTGCAGCCAATAGATTAATCATTAAGCACCCCTCAGGCAAAGAATGAATTAGAAGGAGTACACCAAGCACTAGGCCTGAGGAGCCCAGTGGGATATAAAGCAACAGAGGGTCCTGTGGCACCTTTAAGACTAACAGAAGTATTGGAACATAAGCTTTCATGGGTGAATGCCCACTTCATCAGACGCAAGTGGGATATAGTTACCCAAATGTCTTCCCCTGTTTTGGATTGCCCCAGCAGCTGCAGTATGCACTACTGTGTTATTCTTTTACTGTCACTGACATAGCTATTCAGTGGCGGATTAGCCACTAGGCGAAAGGACCCCGGGCAGGGGCCCTAGCCAATTGAGGCGGCCTCAGAAAAATTGGCACCTCCACGCCCTGACCCACTCCACCCGCCTGCTCCAACCCCATTTCCTCAACAGGAGCACCAGGCAGGCGGGGGGGACTGCAGGCGGAAGGGGTGGGGAGGTTTCCCCACTTGCTCTGGCCCAGGGCTCCACAAAAGCTTAATATGCCTCTGCAGCTATTATAATAGGGCATTGTCTCCCTTTCCTTTCTGCTAGTAAATAATGCTAAGATTTTGTCATGGATATTTTTAGTAAAAGTCAGGGACAGGTCACGGGCAATAAAGAAAAATTCATGGAAGCCCATGACCTGTCCCTGATTTTTAGTAAAAATATCTATGATAAAATGGGAAGGGACTGGGCAGCTGCAGGGCGGCTGGGAGCTCTGGGGCCCCCACCACCTGTGGGGGCTTAGAGCTCCAGGGTCCACCTAACCCTCGTGTCAGAAGGGAGCTACATGTGGCAGCGGGAAGCTGTGGGGGTCCCCCTGTCCTCTGTAGCGGCCGGGAGCTGCGGGGTACACCCCTGCCTGCAGCGGCTGGAGCTGTGGGGTATCCCCGCTGCCCATGGAGGCTGTGAGCTTGGGGGCCCGCTGCTTCAGGCAGCGGTGGTACGTCACTGCTGCTGTGGGAGGCAGAAAGGCCCTGCAGATCCCAGCCGCCAGGGCTAAAGCCACAGAGGTCTTTGGAGGTCATGGATTCTGTGACTTCTGCGACCTCCATGACAAAATCTTAGCCTTACTAGTAAATGACCCTTTTGTTTAAGCTGTATAGTATGAGTGATTATTGGTAACACAGCAGTTGTTAGGGCCCCTTAAGCATCTACAGTACTTGCACCTGAACTGATGGGACACCTGGCTTGCTACCAACTAATTGCAAAGGTTTGGTATCCCCTGACACTGACCCCTTCAATGTCATAACCTTCTCTAATTCCACCAGCTTCAAGCGAATATCTTATTTTTATTTTATATTTGGCCCAGTGATCATATCTACGTTTCTAAAGGGGAAATTTTCCTGCTATCTGACTTTTACTGTGTCATCACATTGAGGAACAGTGTGAGATAGACAAGGAGGGAGAGAGGCTTCAGGGCAGACAGTGCATCAAACATTTACCAGCCGAAGTGATACCAGGTCAACCTCTCTCACACACACAACCATTCACTATTTTTAAGGTAGTTAAACAATTGTATTCAGTTGCTCATTTAAAGGTAAAATAATGATCTCCTGGATGAAGGAAAGTGGTCCTCTTTTTCCTTTCAGTTCCAATTAATTTCATTTTACCCATTTTACGCCTGGCAGCATCTTGCATCAGCCTCAAGTCAACTTCCCTGGGTCATTTCCTACCACAGTCTGCATCCCAGCTTGCCACCATCTGTCCCTGGGGATTGCTGCCTTCTGTGCTTCTAGCCCTGGTCCCCATCGCCAGGTGCTGTGGCTCCCCCATTCCCTGGCTTGGTATGGGCTCAGCTCATGTTCTTCCCTGGAGTTCCCAGAGCACGTCTTTCTCCCTGGTCTGCCAGCTCCTGACTGAACTGTCTGGCTGTCTTTTAAATCCCGCCTCCCACTCGAACATGCTTGGCATGGGCAGAAGGGTGGGACCACCTTAGCCCAGAGTTGCTCCTTAACCCCTTCCTGTCCAATTAGATATTTATACACCCTGTCACGTTTTTTTTTTTAAAGGAACCAAGCAGGAAACATAAAACAATGACACAGATGAGTCCTTGAGGAAACAATGGAAAAACTCTTCATTAGGGTCTACCCCCAACCTAGCTCAAGACAGGCTGAGAACAATTTGCTCTTCTCAAGTCTAAACCTAGTATCAAAAGGAGGCTACTAGACATTAGATTACCCTTGGCCTAGAAAGAGGGAGGGGACTGAGTACATGGCTGAGTGCTACCCAAGGTGTGAGTACCAGCTGATGGGCAGGCAAGGAGACACACAGAGACAGAGAGAGCATGCTGTGAACAGGACAGTCTGCTTCTCCCAGCCAGAGATGGGGGTTAGCTGGGCTGAGAAAAACTTACAATGTTGGCAAGGAAAGATTAAAATATAAGTAAGGGGAAATAGGCATCTGGAGTTCTTTATTGTTTGTACCCTTTACTCTGAGTGCTTTCATTGGATGAATGAATAAATAATGTTGTGTTTTGAAGATGCTGTTTTGGAGTGGCTTTAACCATGTCGCTGGTCACAGGTACCTAGATTGAGAGAGCTAACAGGAGCCAAATTAAGTTGGGCCTGTCACGTTAACATGATTAGGAAATGTGGGGGAGGAGCTACAGCCCAAAGATCCAATCTCAGACTGGTTGGACCATGTGGTTCGATCCAAAGTGAAGCTGAGCCTGTCATTGAAGGAGTGCACTCGAGAGGGACTAAAACAGGTCTCAAGTGCAGTTTGCCCTGTAACTGTGACATATGTATTAATATTACAATTATGGTTACTAATTAATGAGAAGAGTTGAAACTGTTGGTGAAGTGACAAAGGTTAGGAAAAACAAGGTGGGGTTGTGAAGAACTACTGAATGATTGACATAATTGGGAAACTCAGTGGCAGATGAAATTCAACGTAGACAAGTGAAAATTATTGCATATTCACTGTAAGTTGCAATTTAAACTACTTATACACACTGTTTCTGAATTAGCTGTAACCTCTCAGGAAGAAGATCTACAGTAGGTGTCATTATTGACTGCACATTCGGTTAGCCCAGCCTATGCAGTGGGAAAATTTTCGGAGGAAAAGAGGCTTGCTGGAAGGGGCCTTGCATGGTCTAACTGGAGCAGCTGCTATCTGGACAATAGACAAGGCCCAAGACTATGAACAACGCCTGGGAAATTTGGAAAGGGCATCAGGCCTTCTTACTGAGGCAGGGTTAACCAGCACCCACTCAAATATAGAAACCCTCCATGCCCTGTCAGAATTGGGAACCACAACCCAAACCCTCTTAACAAAATTAATAAACACCCTCGTTTTTATAGGGAAAGACACCGGATGGGATTCAGCTTGCAGCCAAATGCAGGATTTCTTTAATGGTCTCTTAGCAAAAAAAATGTGGAGCGATGTCCTCAGTCAGCAATGGCCCAAAGCTCTTAACACTACTGCAGAAGTGCCACCCGAGCTGTGGAAATGGAGGAATACGTGGACTTTGTCAGGATGGGGCCTGCGACTCCTCAAAATGCTCTTTCCAGGCCTCGGGGCCTGTCAATGGCACATGGGCCCCAGTGCACTTACTTTTGCCGGGACCCTGGGCGAGCTGTCTATGGGACTGGGTTATCGGACAGCAGGTATGGGAAGTCAAGCCACCCCACAAACCTAGCCGTTTTATCACCACTCCCCATGATTTCACTGCTCAACACGTCTGGGTGGGAATCGGAACCTTGTGGTCCTTATGGCCCTTGGAACCCCCACAGTTGTTTTGTCTCCGTAAGTTACACCCTGGGGAATTACTGAACATCTTTGATACAGTTTGTTGGGAAGGAGAAGCAGTAGGTAAGGCCCCAGGAGGAGAACTCCTATTTAGCAAAAAGGATGGTTGCACCCTGCCATCAAATCCCCACACCCCTCTTCCCTTTCACCTTAACTTAACCATTACCCAGGGTAGCCACTTTATCACATGGTCTGCTAATCCTCAAATCTATGTAACCCTCCACCCAGCCGTCCCCCTTACTTTCGATTGGACTTCCCTCATCCCGAACCGCTTCCTAAATTTGACTTTTCTGATCTCCCTCCTCTCCAACATATCTCACCTCCAAGACCAAATACATCTAATAGAGGTCGAATACAACAGAGAGGCAGGTCAAAGCATTTCAGACTGCCTACCAAGTGGGTACCCTATGTTCTTCCCACGACGTTTTGTGTTTTGCCTCTAAAGAAATCACCCAAGCAACGCCCAGCCTCTTCACATCCTCAGTCTTAAAAATACTAGCTGGTCTAATTCTTGCAATCTGTTGCGTTTTATTAATCACCACCCTTTGTTGCCTGTGCAGGGTGTGTCGTTTACCCCAGCTACCGGTTTCAATCACCACCCCAAGCCCTTCTTTTTCCCATCGATACCCCCAACACAACACTATACTTTCCTACAGACCCAGAAGTTAGTCACCTTAGTGTCCACCCCTCCGGTACTGCCAGTCTCGTGTCTACTGATCCCCTTTTACAAGAAACTGAGCCTAAATACTGCACTGTGGCCTCTTTAGCAAATTATAATAACGATGCCTACATGGCATCAGAGGAGGGAAATTGTGGGGAAAAAGAACTAGGTGGCCTTCTTTATGGGAGCCAAAGTAACACCGAAGGCCCAAGTTCAGGCCCTCTGGCAGAAGCTAACTATACAGACGGCCTCTACATAGAACAGTACAGGCCAGGACCTGAACAAAACTAAGCTGTACAAGCCCCTGTCAAGGCTATGACCAGAGGAGGGAAAGAGGGGGGGAGGGAGCAATGCGAAAGGCTTAGCAACATAATAACTGCTTGTTTATGAAAAACATGATAGCCGCTTGTTGTGAAACATGATAACTGCCTATCTGTAAGAACATGATAACTGCTTGTTTATGAAAGATAATAACGGCTTATATGAAGAAATTGCTTCTAGTAAAGGCCAACTTCCCCTATAGTTCCAGCTATCTGCCAATCAGCCAATCATATATCATCTTTGGGCATCCCATGCCCTTAACCAGAGAACCCCGGAAAAAAACAATATGTACCCTGACGAAAACAACACTCCAACTGGTGCCAAGTACCACCCATGTCGGAAACCCCCCACCCAATAGGCACCCAATTCTCGTAAATAATGAGGGAGCTACCGGGAAAAAGGGACAGACCCCAACTCTTATTTTCGGAACTATAGGGGAAGTTGGCCTTTACTAGAAGCAATTTCTTCATATAAGCCGTTATTATCTTTCATAAACAAGCAGTTATCATGTTCTTACAGATAGGCAGTTATCATGTTTCACAACAAGCAGCTATAATGTTTTTCATAAACAAGCAGTTATTATGTTGCTAAGCCTTTCGCATTGCTCCCTCCCCCCCCCCCTTTCCCTCCTCTGGTCATAGCCTTGACAGGGGCTTGTACAGCTTAGTTTTGTTCAGGCCCTGGCCTGTACTGTTCTATGTAGAGGCTGTCTGTATAGTTAGCTTCTGCCAGAGGGCCTGAACTTGGGCCTTCGGTGTTACTTTGGCTGCCATAAAGAAGGCCACCTAGTTCTTTTTCCCCACAACAATGATATCCTCTTTGTACAAAATGGTGGTCAAAAAAGTGAAAGTACATTGTAGAGAATAAAACTGAAAATATAATACTGTTATATTTATTGAGGGTACCGTTGCATGTAGGACACTGGATTCAGATATGGTTGCCTCATTTAGAAAAAGACATAACAGCTATAAAAACCAAGTCCAGACACAAGCTAAAAATAAAAAGAAGAAAATTAAAATAATATAGTGGAGCCACTGAAGATAGTGTGTGTGGAAAGATATGATGTGAGAAGAGATTGGAAAGACAGGAATAGTGTCAATTCAGAAAAAAAGTAGCATAGGCAATTATATGATAGTGGTATATAAAATATTAAATGGTAAATAAATTGCCAGCCTAGGATTCTTTTTACTTTATCCCATAACACACACAAAGACAAAAAGAATACACTGAAAATTAAAAGCCAAAAAATTGAAACAGAGAAAAGGAACTGCCTCATTTTAATGATAAAATACAATTATCCTCTGGGATTCTGTGTTACAATATAGCATGAAGACAAATAACAGTAAGGGCTAAATGCAAAGGAACTTAGAGGTGGTGACACAGCATTGCTTAAAAAAACCACTGGGATTCACAAAGCCTGAGTTAGGTGATCAGTGAATGGAGGGAGACAGTGCCTAAGAGTGGGATTCACAAAAGCCTTGGGGGCTTCTTGCCTAAGCTAGCCAACAGTAGGTGCTAAGTTGAGGGATGTGTCCTATACCTGGCCTTTTTCTGGGAGTTCCTCACCCAAGTCCAGGCTTCAGGGAGCCGCCTCCCTCTGCTGCTGTTTTTGCAAGAAGCTGGTGGTGGGGGAACGAGGGCCTCCTTTGTAACTTTTAGCCCGGTGGTTAGGGTACTTGCCAGGGGTGTATGAAACCCCTGGTTAAAGTCCCCCCTTCTTGCCCCCCCCGAGAAGAAAAGGGATTGGTATAGGATTCTACTACCTCTCAGGTGAGTGCCCTAATTATTGACCTATAAGATATGTTAATAGAGGCCTGCCTCGGTTTCTCTTGTTGAAGCTGTTCCACTGTGGATAATTCATTTAAAAAGTTATTGGAGCAGGAGGACTGCATCCTGGGTCTCCCACCTCCTGGCTGCATTCTGTAAGCACCTGCCCAGAGTCATTCTCATGCTTGTGCTCAGTCTCTCTCTGTCCAGTGTCTCCATTATTTATCCACAGTGGAGCAGCTTCAACAGGAGAACACTATAGCACTATATCCTGTGGCTCAGTGGTTACAGCACTCACCTAAGAGGTAGTAGACCCCTGTTCAAATCTTAGTCCCTCAGGTGGAGGGGGACCCAAACTGGGGTTCTCACCAGTGGTGTAGCTAGGACAGGAAACCTAGTTGAAAACCAGACACCTGGTCACCCTCCTGTAGACAGGCCTACCTAAGTGCACCACAGGACTCAGGGACTATGTTACCCACTGACTCCAAACCACGAGTGGTGTTTTGCAGATAGGGACAGGAAATGGGTCATGGTAAAGAGATATTTGCCCATTGGACATTCACACTAGCAGGTGGGGAACTGAGTTAATGGACTACTGCCAAAGTTACTGTGAGGGAGTGTTTTACTTATTACTCATTTATCTATACTGATGTGTTTACCCAAGTTGATGCTGTGTTCCCTTTTTCCCTAATAAAGTTTTCCTTCACAGATTCAGTGCTTGCCAGTGGAGAAGTATTGCCTATTAAGGGTGCCCAAGAAAGGTATTTAGTGATCCCAGAAATTCTAGGTGGGAGCTCAAGCTGGTGGTGTTTGTTAACTTTAAGAGGAACCCCTAGCAATTTATTGTTGCTGCTAACAACACATGGCAGAAGTTTTACATATGAATACAAATAGAATCTTCAAGAAGTTACAAGAATCACTATGCTTCAGGGCAAAAGCTATCAGTAGCTGAGGTCAGGAAGAAATCTCCCCTCATTTCATAGTTGGGTGCACTGTGAGAGTTTATATTACTCTGAAACATTCAGCATTGTCCACTATTGGAGACACTACACAGAGCAGTGGTCTGATATGAACTGGCAATTTCTGTGAGGAGAGACTTGACTGTGTTTGTGCAGGTAGACAAGTATAAGATATTTCAAGATCACAAATTGTTTTCCCCAAAGTAACTTATTTTTCAGGCAGTCCAATACTTTCACTCTCCTTCACTGGCCTTGATTTAAGCTTCTTATAAAAATTATAGAACTTACAGGTATATTTTAATGAAAACTTTCTTAATCTTAAAATGAGACTTATAAAGGGATTTTTGTGGAGACTCCAATATGTCTAAAGTTAGATACATATATATGACTCAGTACCATACGTTATGATTCTGTAATATGGGTCTGTATAATTTACTTTATTGCTTGTAACAGTTTTCCCAACACTATTTGCTGAAGAATATACTCAGATTTCTCCAAGAGCTTTTCATTTCCCGTGGATATGATGTGTTCATCACGGCACCTTTTTCTTCTTTTACTAATGAAAATACATCCTGAAAAAAGTCCCAAATTAAATTACTTTGACAACTTCAATTGGGGGATTAAAACTTCTCTTCATCTTTTCATTACTAAAGAATCCAATAGGTAGAATTATAATCACAATTTGAAAGGGAACCGTCATACCTGGGTTCTTTAAAAATGCAAAGATATTAGCTCCTAACCAACTGTATTCACCAGAGGATAAATTCTGATCTCAGTGGTACTGGTAAAATGAATTGAAATCAGAATTTGGTCTCGAGGTTTTCTCATTGCAATTATCTGCTTTCACACTAAACGCTCTATCAGTGAAATTCACCCCTTTGTAGAGTACATACAGCACTATGACTCTGAACCCACTCAAGCCCTAGTTTGAGGGCTTAACAGGGATTTAAGTTGTACCTGGGACTTGTGCTGAGAACCCTGCTTAGGAAGCATATATACAAGATACTACAACCCCTTTAATTAAACAAATAGGCTTAATCTCTCAACACCTAATGAAGTAAAGCAAAACTCCATTTTTTCCCTACCAAATGTCCCATGGGTTAATTAAAAAACATAAATAGTGGATATAAACACATTTCTAAAACTTAATTATCAGGTGTTTTCTTTTGTCTTGAAGTTGTAGAATATTCATTTATTTTTCTCTTTTATCTCAGTTACATTATTCTTTAAGAACACTTATATTTGTATACCTATATATAGATGTGTGTGTGTGAGAGAGAGAAAAAAAATAGTAGAATGCCAAATATCGTCATTTAAGCAATACTTGTTGAAATGTCTATGGCTGTCAATGTTTTTCAGCTCACAGCATAGAAGCTACCAATTTGTTGCTGACAGGCAAAATGCAATAAATATCAAGTACAATAGAGAGAACAAGAGAGAAAATTATTTTATACTGGAATCAATAGGAAAAGCAGGATGGACTTTCAAACACTAGATATAAGCATGTTTAAGTGATTTGTAAATGTGATTTTGTTGAACCTCAACTTGTAGATGTTCACTGTATAGGCAGATACTGTCAGGAATTTTAGATAAAGATAAATAACTTGTGTGTTTACTGGCTAATTATTCAGGTGTGTTAGTGACTCTATACTTTGAGATTTGCATTTAAAGCAGGACTTAAATCTCTCTATTTCACACATTAAAATTACAATGTAGCATCCACATTATACATGACAAGTTTTCATGGGCCAATTGAATTTTCCATTGTATTTACTTGGATGAATATTTACAAACTTTGGCAAAGAAAACTTTTTTTAAAAATGGATTTTTCGTTTACCAGATGCTTCCAGCTGCAGAACTCCAAACTCCAGACTTCACACACACCCCAGATCACAGAGTGAGATAGTTTTAAAAATTTTGATTTAACAAAGGTGGCAAATTAAGTTTCGGGGAAATGAAGGTGCTCAGTTCATCTGAAAATCAAGCCATTTTATTTAGGTGCCTAAATATGGATGTAAGGTCCAGATCATCAAAGAAATCAGTGAGAGCTGCCTAAATACTTTTGTGGATCTGGGCCCAAGTGCCTAGCTTTAGGTACCCAAGTTTTGTCACCTCCTTTTATTACTTTTTTTAACAATGAATTTTGACAGATTTTGAACAATCTTTTAAAATGGAGATTTTCCCCAGAAAAACTCAACGGGCTTGACCTAGACCTGCCACATAGCTTCAATGGTTCATGAATTCAGTGGACGCTGCAGGTGGGCTGTGCTTCTCAGGATCAGGCTCAAAGATTCCAGGTCTACTCTGGTGTCACTGAAGTGGAACATTTGATGGCACAACAGGTGTAACATTTTTTTTTGTTTTTCTATTTCCCTCACAGCAGACATTGTAGAGGATTCACTTTATGCATTTGTATAAAAAATCTGATGGTGGCTGCCTCAATACGGAGCTTCTCTCTGTTCTACAGAATCCTACTGGTTTCAAAAGTGGAAAAGATATGCCTGAGTGGAAAAGAAAGCACTGCTTCTAATGTGGGGTTGTTTCAAGGTTGTCTCGTTTTAGGTCACTGCCTGAGCAAACAGCATGAACTTTTTACTCTTCTACCAGCTAATTAGAAATGGACACTTCTTAAACCAAGGGCCCATCCTTTAACAAGCTTGCACTAATCTGACCCTTGAATCAGAGGTGGTAAAAAGCAAAAGGAAGTATCAGTCAAATAAATTATTTAATGAGTATTGCTTTTATTCTTTGAATAGTTTTTGAATAGTTTGAATATTATTAAAATCTGCTGAATTATTCAGGGATAATTTATTTACAACTCTAGAAGATGACAAAAAAGATTACCGGTAATCAAATAAATGATTCTGCAAAACATAGTAATGTTAAATGAACAATGTATTCAGTTAATTGAATAATGTATTCAAGTTAATAGAATAATGTAGTCAGTTAATAAAATCTGACCATCTCTATCGTGGATCTATATCCTATATCTTTGTGTTCTAGTTAAATATATGCTGTATTCTATTTAAATAATTAGAGCTTTATTCGTACCTTGTACCAGCAGTGGTCTCCATACACCAAGTGGTGTTCGGTCCAGCGGGAGAGAGGTGATGCTTGCATTATGCCTCTTACCCAAGGTTTTTATGAGCCTACTATAGAGACTGTAATTGTTTAGGAGAGTGGATAACTTGAGGGCCCCACAAGGGTAAGGTAAAGACTTATGCTATTAGGTTTGGGGTTCAAATCTACCCTAATTTGCTAGGGCTTAGAAGTTATATGATGCTGACTTTTGGGTGGCTCATAAAACTGGTGATAATCTCAGTCCTGTTCCCTATGGATAGGTGTCCACATGATTAAAACACCATTATGATAGGTAATCATTGATAATAGTCACAGTTGAGAGGCTGTAGTTTGACATAGCATACAGAGTTAACTACTCTCTCGCAGAATTTCACCTGCAGAGGCTTGTTCCTGAGGGAATTCTGCACCAGAAAAATAAAAATTATGCACACAATATTTTAAGATTCAGCAAAATTCTGCAAATTTTGTCAATAAATAAATGTGGCAGTGGGGAGCACAGGCCACTGGTTGCACAGAGGTGGGAGATCACCCTGCAGCCCCCCTGGGAACATGGACTTAGGAGTGAGGCTGCACCTGACCCTGACACAGTGCAAGGGCCGGGCCTGCTTCAGAAACACCCTGGGGCCCTGCCCCTCTATGCCAGGCACACCAGATGTGGGCTCCGACCAGCAGGATCCAAGTGTTGAGGGGCTTAGTGGGGGAAGGGATCCAGGTGTGGGGTGGGAGGGTTCTGTGTGGCGCAAGCAGGTGGCTCGGTGGGGAGTCTGGATGCAGGGGGATCTGGATGAACAAGGGTTTGTTGGGTGGTTCTGGGTGCAGAGGCAATGGGACTCTGCAGGGGGGTCCGTTGAAGGTGGTTGGGGCTCAGCAGGGAGTTCTGGATATGGGGGACTCAGCATGGGGGTCTGAGTGCTGTAGGAGTGGGCCTTAGTGGGGTGGGAGTCCAGGTGAAGTGGTTGGAATTTAATGGGGTGACGGTCTGAGTGTGGGGAGCTTGTCAGGTGGTCCAGGTGCAGGGGATGTGTGGCTTGTCGGGGTTGTCCAGGTGCAGGGGGTATGTGGCTTGTTGGGGTGGAGGCTTGAGTTGGAGGGGCTCAGTGGGGGTGGTCTGGGTGCAGGGATGGGGGTCCAGATGTGGGGGGGTGAGACTTAGTGGGAGGGTCTGGGTGAAGGGTGGCTTTGGACACAGGGGAGTGAGGCTTGGCAAGGTGGTGGATCTGGTACAGGAGGCTTGGTGGAGGGGTTGTGAGTGCAGGGGGTAACGCTCATTGGGGGGTCGGGGTATGGGAGAGATCCAGATGCATGGGGTTAGGCAGATGGGGAGCAGTTCCATGTACAGTGACCCCTCTCCCCAGAGGCGAAGAGCGATGGGGCAGGAAGCAGGGGGAGGAAAATGCAGAGCTTCCTGCAGCTGGGGGACGTTTCTGGGGGTGGGTATGACCTAGCCCTGGCTGCTTCTTGCTGGGGAAGAGGAAGTCCCATCTTCTCCCACCCCCAGCCCAGCCAGGACTAGCAGCTGAGCTACCAGCTGGGGCATCCCCAGTCCACACTATCCCCAAAATGATTTACCAAAACGATCTGTTCACACTTCTGGGGAGGGACACATGACCAATCTTGCAGTTTTCCTTTGCTTCCCCATGAGAAAGTCATTTTTTTCTGCGGGGACGCAAAGAAATCTGTGGTGGACATGAATTCTGCACACGTGCAGAATTCCCCTAGGAGTAGAGGATGGCCCCTCCAGGTTAGGGTTGAGGAACAATACCCAGGCACTGGGAAAATGGTCCTGTGGCTGCCAGTACTTCTCCTTTTCTGAAAATAAAGAAGTTCAGTCTCTACGGCTGTCAAGATGGCATGTTTCTAGGAGGTTAACCTCACATGAAAATGGAAAAGAAAACTAAAAACATATACAACAGCATTACAGTTAGTTACTGAACATGTTTCTCATTCATAACCCAGTAGCAAAGATTCTCTCTGCAGTGATGTTTGGACACTCATCAATGCCTGTTTAAATAAAATGTTAATTCTCTCTATTCAACAAGTACCATTTAATAATTGTATTAAGAGCAACTCAGCAAAATTTGTATATGCAAATGGGAGTGACACATTTCTTTTAAACAGATTGCACTTAAATCCTCTGAGGGGTCAGGATTATTTGGCAGTATTTTACAATGAAGATTCTTATTCTTTCAAGAAGTTAATTCCAATCTAAGAAATTTTAATAGGCCCTTGAGTAGACTGGAGAAAATAATACAAATATTTGCTGTGAATATTTGTTCAATTTTTTAAATGGATTTCCTTTAGCTATTTTCGTGCCCCTTTTATGTTGAATTTCCATAAATGTTTGAAGCACTAAGTATTACTGACACAAATGTACATAGAAAGCAAATTTCACAGTCATATGCATGAGTATTCACTCAACTCAGACGTTAGCTTTGCACTTGTAAGCATCTATATTGGATCCATGGACATGCTGGTTACTTAACCAGGGACCTTTGGAGTTAAAAGCATGAGCTTCTACAGCTTCATCTTGAAGTAAACAATCTGGTCTCATAGCTGGGAGCTGTAACAGACTCATACCTTCTGTGGATAAGGCACAGATGGGGACACATACCACATACTGAACAGTGAGTTAAACTTGCTTGCTCATTCAATCAAGGAACTGGAGCGATACTGTGCGCCCACTCACAGCTAAGCAACATAGCCCAGATTTCCAATAATCACAATCAATCCACAGAATACAATGTTTGATAAGTTTTTCTTGAATAAATATGGAAAAAGTGAATAAATATATTGATTAGATTATCTGTTGGGAATCATTCACACAGATCTCTCTCTCTCTCTATGAATGAACAGTTGCTGTCTAATAAGTGATAATGTATTCTCTTAAAGATATTGCCATAGGTGCCCCCAGGCTTGACCAATCCAGCTCTTTCCTAAACTGAAGTAGAAAGGAGAAATAAACAAGATTCAGGTTAATACAGATAGAAAACCAGTGCATAAATAATAAACGATGCCAATAAAACATAGCAAAGGAAAGTAACTGCAGGAAATTAGGTGTGCTAAAATCACTCTTATAGCCTATTACACAAAGCTACAAAATTTATTGTCAAGTGGATTGTATAAATCTGTGAGAAAATATTGACAGGGGAAAAAATTGAGGCAAACCAACAGATCTACATGCCTGAAAAGCCACTGCTCCTGTGCAACTCATTTCAGAAAACACTTCTACTACAAAGATTGCAATGTACCAGTTAGGAGAAAGTCTGCTGAATCCTGCATGAGCATTGTGGACCTGATCCAAAGCCTATTGAATACAGAAACAAATCAACAAATCTAGACCATGGCTTCAAAGGTTTTAGCCTTAAGAACTTGATTAATTGTAGTATATATGATGAACTGTGAAATGGTCTAAACTTTCCCCATGGATTTAAAGAATTGATGGAAAAGGAAATTCAGAAATCCAGGCCTCAAAAAAATCTCACATTAACACTTCTATGATTTAGCAATTATCGTTGAGAACTCATGGAGAACAGGCAAGGTTCCAAAGGACTGGAGAAGGGCAAACATAGTACCTATTTTTTAAAAAGGAAGCAAAGAGGAGCCTGGGAATTATGTACCTCATACCTGGAAAGATATTAGAACAAATTAGAAAACAATCAGCTGGTAAGCACCACAGAATAATAGGGTTATAAAGTAATAGCCACCATGCATTTGTCAGGAGCAAATCATGCCAAACCAACAGATTATGCTTCTTTGACATAGTTTCTGGCCTTGTGGATAGGGGAGAAGCTGTAGACATGATATATTTTGATTTTAGTAAGGTTTTTGACACAGTCCCACACGACATTCTCATACGCAAACTAGGGAAATGTGGTCTACTCTAAATTACCATAAGGTGGGTGCACAACTGGTTGAAAAAACATACTGAAAGTATAGTTATCAGTCACTGGTTGTCAAAGTGGGAGGATGTATCTAGTGTGGTCCCACTGGGGTCAGTCCTGGTCTGATACTATTCAGTAATTTCATTAATGACCTGGATAATAGCCCTTGATTGACTCAGGAGCAGGGGAAATGTCTCTGATTTTTCCATAGCACAGGTCCTCAGCCTTCTGGCACAACCTAAAACCATCCCTGAAGTGATGGAGACAGTGTATGGGTTCCCCCGATATCAGGCCTGGTTACTCTGGAGAGTGTACCTTTGGAAGTGGTGATTGGGAACACCAAGAAGTCTTACAATTCAGTTTTATTAGCTCCCTGCATTTTGCCTTGATTTTGGAGGTACCCTGGCTAATCTTTGCTCCCAACAGAATATATCTTTCCCATGGAGCTTCTTTAGGGAATACTGGCCAGGGTTCAAGAACCTGCAATCCTGGAGCCCAAGCCAGAGAACCTTGCTCCAAGAACCAAGATGTCCCTCCCCATGGCAGTCACTCTGTTGGATGCAGAAACAGCAACTCTTCATGATGAACCTTCCCTCCCCACATAATACCAAGACTACCATGACGCTTTCACAAAACATAATGCAAACATATTACCTCAGCTTTGTGATTACAATTGTCCCGTAGACCTTCAACCTGGGGGAAAGGTTATGATCTGCTGAAAGTCATTTCTCTATCCATATAAGTGTATCATTAATGCATATGAAGTTATGAGAATTGTGTTGTATGGTGATCACTAAAACATACTGTAAGTTGGGGAGTCAGCCAGATATTAGCTCCCTAGAGGCAACAGCAAGGAAAGTAACCAACGCCCAGGCGGGGTGTCAAACAGTCCATCAACAGCCATTGTCCAGCAAGGGAGCTACAATGAAATGACTCACCTGCATGAGGCCACACCAGGGGAACTGCTCAACATTGCTTGGAGAGACTCAGCAATGCCCCACAGACATGCCTGGACTTGTGCTCCCCAAGCACATGGACTGAGGGTATAAAGCAGACAGAATGGACACATACTGGGCCCTTCTCCTGCCCCCATCTATGCTGCAAGCAACCAAGACACTGAGAAGACAAGACTCCAACACAGGAGATTGGCCCAGGATTAAGGAACAAACCTGTATATTTAGGACTGCAATACCCAGTGGGGTGAGAAAAACTGCTTAATCTAGATGTTGCCCAGTCTAATAGGGTTGAGAGTTTAGACTGTGTGCTTATATTTTATTTTCTTTTGGTAACCACTCTGACCTTTTGCCGATCACTTAAAATCTATCTTTGTAGTTAATAAATCTGTTTGTTTATTCTACCTGAAGCAGTGCATTTGGTTTGAAGCACGTCAGAGATTCCCTTGGGATAAGAAGCCTGGTACATATCAATTTCTTTGTTAAATTGACGAAGTCATATAAGCTTGCAGTGTCCAGTGGGCGTAACTGGACACTTCAAGACGGAGGTTCCTAGGGTTGTGTCTGGGACCGGAGATATTGACTAGTGTCATTCGGTTGCACAATCCAAGGAGCAGTTTACATGCCAGAGGCTGTGCGTGAACAGCCCAGGAGTGGGGGTTCTCACAGCAGAGCAGGGTAAAGCTGGCTCCCAGAGTCAAGGATTGGAGAGACCTAGCAGATCACCGGTCTGGATAATACCAGGGGAACGTCACACCTGTGTTATGCAGGAAGTCAGACTAGATGGTCACAAAATAATGGTCCTTTCTGGCCTTAAAATCTATGAATCTTTGTAAGAAGGAGATATGTGGTCTAGACATCTCCTACATTTTTGTCTGGACTGTGACACTGACTTTCTGTGTGACATTGCTTAAGTCACCCCTTTATGTCTCAGTTTCTTGGTCTATCAAATGGTTATAATACTAGCAAACCCACAGGAATGCTGTGAGGCTTAATTCGTTTAAATTAGTGAAGCATTTGAAGTCTCTGGAGAGGAGATTATAGATATGAGAACTATACTGTTATGTAAATACTCACATTCTTTCTGTGGTCTCCACTGTGTTATAGGAAATCAGTCATCTGGGGCTTTAAAAATCGATACTCTATAAATTGGCTGTTGCTTGCTTATGGAGTGTCTCCAAATCAGAAAAGCTTATAAAAATAACAATAAAATAAAATAGCTAGCGGAGTAGCAAGGCTATTGAGGCATCTTACTCTGAATTCCTTGCCCATATGAACTTGCTTCTACAATTTTCATCAAAATCACTTGCTGTCTGGTGTGTATGTGCACTCATAAATCTGCCAGTCTCTCTCCCATTGGAAGAGTGTGTAATTCCTATGCTTTAAAGTATTCCTTGTAAAAGTAGTATAAGAAAGTGTCAAAAAAAATAAAAACCTCCACTGATTTAAATGGCATAGTCCTGGCACAGGCTAAACACCTCTAAAAATTTACAGCCAAGATTAAGAGATCAAATACTATATAAGAAAATGAATTGTTGGTTCATAGAGCATGAACTAGCTTGTAAATGGTACAGCACAAGTCTCCAGAGGTTTGGTTTGGGTGGCCTGATAAATTTCCCTTTTTGGTTCTGCCTGAATCTATCCACTGTGAATGTTGCCTGTCACCAGTTGCTTAGGATTTGTTGTTTGTTTGTTTTTTGTCCTTGTCACTTGACACTTTGTACTCAAGACTGAACTGACATAGCAGAAATGTGCTTTATTAAAAGTTCTTTGAACTTCATATGTAATTATGGTGGATGCACTTTAAATGATTGTACTGTTTTCAAAGATATTGCTAATACTACCAGTATTCTCCATTTTAAGTTGAGGGAATCTCTCCTAGACCAGTATAATCTTTCAAAATGGTAGAAGTGTCTTAAGTATCGCCACTGTACATAGCAGTGTGTGTGAGAACCACATTTAAATCCTCTCACCTCTTTTAATGGAGGATCACTGTTGGATCAATAGCTGAAAAAGTTATGTAAAATATACTTTCATTTAACATTCATATGCATAAGGGTAAAGGCTATTCTATGGTGGATGTGACAACTTGTGTGGCACAACATTTTTGTCTCAACTTCTGGATAGCACTTGAAAGCAGACTGAATAAGCAGTCAGTGTACTCATTTATTTGTAGAATTAGAGAGCTGTTCTGCAGTGGAAGCAAGAAATCTGTGTCTACTGAAGGAAGTGCCTAAAGGATGAGGTTATCTTTGGATGGAGAAGAGAAATATTTGTTACAACTTCCTGTCATCATCCAATTTTATTCACTGCTGTCTGGACAAAAGTAGCATCTTTTTCTCATGTACTAGCTGATTAGCAACTAAAACCAGTGCTTAATTTGTGCTGGGGCTTGCCAGAGCTGAGCCCCGGCACCTCTAGGCTTGGCAGTTCACAGTCATGGCACCTCTGGGCTAGCCGCATCTGTCATGAAAGTAAAAAAATTACTTGAGCCCTGGCACCTCTTTCATTACAAATTAAGCACTGACTAAAACATTGGTCCTCACTATATATTAAATATTACAAGCTGGGGAGTGGGGGAAGATGGGACACACAAACTTTCATTGTTAGCCTTAAATGCAATCCTGCTGGTCTATGGGCCAGATTCTAGTCTCAGTTACAGTAGGGTAAATCCAGAGTAACTCCACTTCAGTTAATGGAATTTCTCCAGATTTACACAGTCCAACATGTTTAAATCTGTGGATGAGTATTTTATTTTTGGAAGTCAGTAACAGAACAGGCATTTATTGGATGAAGTGGGTGTAGAACAGAATAAAAGGAGGACAGACTGTAGAATAAGATGATAATGGGAGCCCAATTCTCCATTGTCATGAACCTTGTGTAGTCATTGATAGCAGTGCAAAAATGGATATAAAATGCTGCCAAATCAAAATGGTAACATTTTATGCCTACTGTGCACTGGAGTAAATCACTACACAAGGTGCTGGGCAACAGTCACGCAGGTCCAATTATTGTCTGTAAAAGTACAGTTGTAATCTGAGAATATTTGTTGGATCTGTTATGTGCAAATGGAAGCAATGGGGACAGATCACTCTGTAATCACTTTTGTGAACAGTGGTGTAGAATGATGCACTGTAGATGTGTAAAAAAGCTACTCTACCTAATTCTTCCCTCATACGTGAATGCAATAGACACTAAAACCAATTTAAGTTAAAAACAGATTGTTTCTGAAGGCAGAGTTTAGCCCACTATATCTGTCCCAAGGGTTGCACATTGTCATAACAATTTTTAGACTGAGGGTTGGCAATTGCTTTTGAGACTCTGATACCAGAGGTGTCATCTCCACAGAGCTCTCCTTCTCTGTCAAGCTCAGGTGCAAGAGAATCAATCCCAGTCCTCTGCATAGTCACCTACTGTGCTAGATGTAGTGATTACATAGAAGGTACGATAATTGAGGAACTAGAAATACACATACAGGCTAACAGCCCATTCATCAGACTAGATATTTTTTTGTTGCTGGCGAACAAGATCAAATCATCCTTTTGGGTTATGTCTCCCATTCTGTTGAATATAATGAGCCTGTTGTGTCCCACTCTGAAAAACCACCATTATGATAATAATCACTCTGGTTGATAGGACAGAACTTGGGTCTCTTCCAAGAACAGAATTCTTGTAGCCCTTCCAAGTGGCTGGTAGCAGGTGGTTGAATGCATTCTTGCTTCTCAACAGACTGGCTGTGTTGCTTCTGAAATGTTCCAGGAAGACAATCTCTAGAAGATGCTCTCACCTGATATATAGGTGAGATGCTAAGCCTGATATATAGCAGCATATCATGATGCAGGAATATAACTGTTTGTGTTTCTTGTTTGTTTTGTGGGTGGGAGTCCTCAGGTGTAATGCAATTACCAATAATTTAGACAATTTTAAAGACAGCACTCAATATGTGGGGTAAGAGGAATGAGGCAAATTTGGGTAACATTGCTCACACTGAATGATACCTTACTTCACGAGTATTTGTGAACTACTTAACTGAGGTCAGTGATAGTGATTCTCATTTACACAAGGCCTCTCAATATAAAGGGGCTTTAAAGTGTGTGTAAACCCAGAACAGTGTAAAGGGGCCTTAGTATAAATAGGAATCAGGCCCAACAGGTCTATTTGTGAAGTAAGGTGCTATAAACAGAAATAAGAGTATCAGACTTGGGCCCTAGCAAGAGAAGCTGGTTACAGGGTTTGATTTACTCATACATCTTTAATTCTGAGTTTTTGCACTAGGATTCCTTATGGAAAAGTTTATTTTTTATTATTATTATTTATTATTAAATCCCATTTAAATCATCTCTCCTACACAGGTTATGTCAAAATTCACCCATGACATGTGTTATTCCTGAGAAAGTATGAAAATTGAGCTATTTAAATAATTTTTTTTTGACTGACAAGCTTTTATTTTTGTCAGAAAATCCACTTTCTAATCTTAATGGGTAGTATTATAAAGATATATTTTGCTGTTTAAAGCCTTTATTACTTCTCTGAGCTCTTCCTATTTGATTGTACTCTCGTCAGAGAAAATGTGTGTCTCTGCAGCAAAAGTTAGCATTCCTGCTATTTGGAGAGGAAAAAAGGGTCATAAAGTTGTTTTGTTTTTTGATTAACACCTTCTTTTCTCCTGGGTCTAAACTAAGACTATGGTCTTCGTAGCTTACTCCCCCTGCTAGCAAGAAGCAAAACACTTGCTCCTGCCTGAGACTGACACATAGGTTGGATAAAGGTGCTAAATTTGGCAGAACAAACAAAGTATATATTGATTCTGTTCTCACTTACATTGACACAGATCAGAAGTAACTCCAATAGGCTCAGTGGAATTATGCCAGTGTACAATGGATATAAGTGAGAGCAGTATCAGGCTCAGAATGTCAAGGGGATAAGAGAGTCATTCAAAGGGCCATATGTGAAACATGTGATGAGGTATACAAACTGCACACTGGGGAATATGGGGTTAACTGAGCCATTGTGAGATCAACCAGCCCTGCCCTGACACCCCTATGAGAGACATCAGACTTGGCAGGAGTAAACTAGAAGTGCAGAACACCCCACAGTTGGGGACAAACTAGAGATGAGGGCAGGTGTCCAATTCTCAGTTCCTGCAGAAGGACTGGCTGAAGGCAGGAGATTCTTGAATGACTGCTGCTTGCCAGCTCCATCCCCTGAAGGGAGGGCCTGATGCTGAACTACTGTTCTGGGACTGTCATAGACTACTGTGTAAGCCTGATAGAGGCCCTGGCTTTCTAGGGGGTCTCTGAGGAATGATGGTCACACATCCACTGTGACACAAACATAGTAGGGCTGTTTCCTTTTGTTTGTTGACAACCCTGGAAAGAGTGGATGATCCTGAACCCAGCCAGAGGGCTGTCTCTCCCATGACTGAACTTGTGTGGTGAATTGTCTGGAGTTTGCAAACCAGTGACTGGATGAGTGCAAAGACCCTAACCTGGCCTTCAGGGGTGGTCTGGTAGAGGAACAAAGTGATAACATAACTAAGTTGAATCAAATCAGAAGAGGAAACTTGTATGAGAAACCATCCATTTCACTTTCTCTTGAGTGCTGGATCTTGTGCTCCAGCCTGTGGCCCCATCCAACACATAGGTTGGTAAAATACTGTGCCTGAGACGAACTTTGGCTCAGCGATGGTTAGAGGCTTCAGGGAACCAAGTGCACCTCACTGGTCCTGCTGTAAGTTACAGCAGCTGGGGTCCCATTCACAAGGAATAAGTAAGTGAAGAGAGTTCTGCTACACCAGGCAGATTCATTGCTAGTCACTTTGAGCTGTCTGAGTAATGCAAAAGCAGACCAGAAAATCTGGCTCTGTTGTTTTTACAGGTAGTTTGAAAATACAATGAATTCTGCAGGGGAAATTCTGTTATTCATTAATTTTCTGAATTTAAAAAAATTCCTTTACCTGGAAGTGGATATGCTATAGTTTATACCGTCAGTTGTTTAATTACAACAGTAGTATATTGTATACGCTACACATAGCGGGCACTGAAATTAAAAACACCTGCCTATCTGCTAATATACTATAACAGTAAGGGTAAAACCATCCTGACCCGTGGAAAAACCCACCCAAGTGGAAAGCTTACTCTGGGAAGTTTACTGCCATTGAAAATGCTACTCAGGAGAAGGTTAGGGCTCTCAGTACTTGAGGTGCTCTATTCAGTGGTGTAGTGGTAAAAAGAGAAGTGGGTAAACAAACCTTTTTGGGGAGCCAGGCCAGGCATTGGTAAACTCCATATGCCCCAAATGAAAAGTGGGTAAACTCTACAACTACACTAGTGGCCCTATTCAGTCCTTTCCTCAGTTCAAGGCAGTTAGGATTCCTGGCCAGGGATCAGACTCTAGTTTGTCTTTTTGGAGGCCCCTCTGTGTTTTCTTTCTATTGCTGATACTGTGGTTTCTGCATGGCTCCTGCTAGCAGGCTGCTCCAGTTGTGGGCAACAATCAGGCATCAAGCCCTCCTTACCATCCCAGTTCAATATGCCTACACCTGCCCTTTCTGAGGACTGCAGCCTCTTCCCTTCAGGCCCAACAGAATACATGGACTTCTTCCCCAGGCTGATCCACTGTGGCTAGGGCATTCTGGCAATAATTGCCACTTTCAGATTCCTGTTCTTTTCAGAGCCTTGACTGGCTGTTGGCTTTGTGTTCCTGATGGATATCTTCAGGCCCCTCTCAGTTCAACTCCCTGGCTGCTGTCCTAGTCTTTGCTGCTTCTCTGTGAGCTCTTCACAGAGCTGCATTCACCAGGACAGTCTGCTTCCCCACTGGGCTTCCTACTCCTCGTTCAGCCCTACAGCTGGCATTAGCTCACAAAGGGATTCTCAAAGGAAATTCTGTGGGATGCCAAGGGCTGATGACTCGTGTGTAAACTGTTGCTACACTCTGCCTGATCTCCACTTACGCCATATCCCCAAACCTACAGAACTTAAACTATGCATTGTTCATGTCGTGGGGTATCTACATGCTTGTAGGGAACAGCGCAGCTTTGGATCTGCTTGCTACCTTCCACACATACTGTCCAGATCTGGCTAAAGCATATGCTATTGCAGCCATGTAGATTAAATCTACTGTGGGGACTGCTGTGATTCAAGTAGCCAATGCAATCACTGACGTTCTGCTAGCAAGGGTAGTGACTCTGGGAAATGTGCAGGTCATAGTGGATGGCTTTGCTGCAATGGGTTTCCTTAACTGTGGTGGGGCGATAGACGGAACGCATATCCCTATCTTGGCACCGGACCACCTTGCCAACCAGTACATAAACCGCAAGGGATACTTCTCAATGGTGCTGCAAGCACTGGTGGATCACAAGGGACATTTCACCGAAATCAACGTGGGATGGCTGGGAAAGATGCATGACGCTCGCATCTTTAGAAACTCCGCATTGTTTGAGCCGCTGCAAGAAGGGACTTACTTCCCAGATCAGAAAATTACTATTGGGGATGTTGAAATGCCAATAGTTATCCTTGGGGACCCAGCCTACCCCTTGCTCCCATGGCTCATGAAGCCATACACAGGCAGCCTGGACAGTAGTAAGGAGCAGTTCAACCATAGGCTGAGCAAGCGCAGAATGGTGGTAGAATGTGCCTTTGGACATTTAAAAGCTTGCTGGCACTGTTTGCTGACTAGGTTAGACCTCAGCGCAACCAATATTCTCATTGTTATTACTGCTTGCTGTGTGCTCCATAATATCTGTGAGGGTAAGGGGAAGACATTTATGGCGGGGTAGGAGGTTGAGGCAAATCGCCTGGCTGCCAATTTTGAACAGCCAGACACCAGGGCGATTAGAAGAGAACAGGGAGGAACACTTCACATCAGAGAGGCTTTGAAAACCAGTTTCATGACTGGCCAGGCTACGGTGTGACAGTTGTGTGTGTTTCTCCTTGATGCAAACCCGCCCCCTTTGTTGATTTTAACTCCCTGTAAGCCAACCACCCTCCCCCCTTCGATCACAGCTTGAAGGGAAATAAAGTCACTATTGTTTTGAAACCATACATTCTTTCTTTATTAATTAAAAAAAAAAGAGATAACTGATAAGGTATCCCGGGTGGGGTAGGTGGGGTGGGGGAGGAGAGGAGAAGGGAAGGACAGGGCCACATTGCTTATTGTAGCCACGCTACAAATCAAAACTGTTAGAATGAAAGCCTTCTGTTGCTTGGGCCATCCTCTGGAGTGCAGTGGCTGGGTGCCCGGAGCCTCCCCCCCCCACATTCTTGGGCGTCTGGGTGAAGGGGATATGGAACTTGGGGAGAAGGGCAGGCGGTTGTACAGTGGATGCAGCAGCGGTCTGTGCTCTTGTTGGCTTTCATGCTGTTCCACCAGACGCCTGAGCATGTCCGTTTGCTCCCCCATTAGCCTCAGCATTGCATCCTGCCTCTTCTCATGATGCTCACTTAATGCTTTCCTGGACTCTGCCACTGAATGACGCCATGCATTCAGCTGTGCCCTATCAGTGTGGGAGGACTGCATGAGCTTGGAAAACATGTCATCGCGAGTGTGGTTTTTTCGCCTTCTAATCTGAGATAACCTCAGGGACAGAGATGATGGGGGAGCATAGCAACATTTGCACCTGCGGGGGGATAAAAAGGGAGAGTAAAATTTAAGATGATACATTTCTGAGAACAAAAGGGAGACTCTTTCACAGTGAATCAAGCAATTCACAGCAGACAGCACATGTGCTTTAGGTACAAGGTTGCATTTTGCCTTTTATATTGAGTGCCTGCCGGTATGGTGACACATCACACACAGCTGGACAACAGAATTTGGTTTCCAGGCAGCCATGGTAAGCCAAAGGATACGCGGGTTTGGCTTCTAACACCTTGATAACATGTGGGAATGTTTTCAAACTGCAGCACCCTCCTTTCCCATAGCAAGCAATGCCAGTTGGGTTTGCCATTTAAAAGGATGGGCTGTGGTTTTTGAATGGATGTGCAGCACACACCTCCCCCCAACTCTCCGCGTGGCTATTTGGGATGATTTCTTCACCCCTCCCCCCGCCACGTGGCTATTCTCAGGGATGATCCCTTTTAGCCAAGCGCAAACAGCCCAGCATGAACAGGGTCCTTTTACTGTTCCCTTAAAAAAATTCCCCTATTTCAACCAGGTGACCATGAATGATATCACTCTCCTGAGGTTTCAGAGTAGCAGCCGTGTTAGTCTGTATCCGCAAAAAGAACAGGAGTCCTTAGAGACTAACAAATTTATTAGAGCATAAGCTTTCGTGGGCTACAACCCACTTCTTCAGATGCATATGC
>NW_020664419.1:61963484-62050224 GCF_002925995.2 Terrapene triunguis | reverse complement strand
CAGGCCCTATCACTTATTTTTTAGGTCAGCACAACTATGCCAACTTACAGCAGCTAAGGATCTGGACCCGTAACTCTAAGGAACTTGGGTTGTTCAGTTTGGCTTTTTTTTCCCCCCTTTCACTCTGCTAGGATTTCCTCTGATCCTGCAGAATGCTGATGGTACTCAGCTCCTTATAAGATGGGTTGGCTCTAAAATACCAGAATGCCAGGGGCAGATTCAGTGGTGTGCTCCTGAGCATTTCAGTACAGAAATTTCAGCTCAGGTAGAGCAGGAGCAAAGGGAGCTTATACCCACTAGATTCTGGGAAGGTTACTCTGAATTATAGCAGCCCCCACGTGGCGTGAAGGACCCAAGGGCTGCTCTAAGTTATCCACAGCCCAGAATCCCTGCAGTGCTTAGCACTCTGGCCACGCCCCTTCCCACCTTGTTCCCGTGGTGTAGGGATCACTTACTGACCTATGCTGCTTTTGTGCTGGAGGAATTCTCCCTTGGCTAGTTATGACACATATATGCACCTCAAGTATGGTATATAGGATCCAGTTGGGGGGCGAGTTCTGGCCCCCAGAAATGCTGTTTGGGGGGACATTCTGTCCTCAGATTCTCTTACACACAATTTAAATACAATAAGAGCTGTGCTTGAGTATCTCAAAGTAGAATTGGCTGGAGTTACATAGTGCACTCTCTGCCTGCACACATATAGTCTTAAGGGGGATGCATTTGGACCATAGTATGTAGAGAGTTAGTCACACAGTTAATGCAAATGGGAGACATAAGGCTAAATTCCCCACTTACCCTCCTAGAAATACACCCGTCATCGGTGACTTCTGCATTACCTACTCTATCACTGTGAAGGTCAAAAACTGGGTCAGCTTACGAGTTGCTTGTAGATTTAATAAATAATTTCCACTTATTCCAGGAGGTATAAAAGCATATTTGAAAAAAAAAAAGCACCCCAGTTTACACAGGAGCTTTCAACAGCAGCTCCAATTGACTATCTATACAGTAAAATAAAGAGTGCTTCCCATATCAGCCACTACATAGAACAATGTATCCTCTCTTGGAATACTGTACTCCTTCCTAATGGGCAAACATAGCAATTAACACCCTGACCTAGGCTCCTGCTGTAGTGCATTATATTCCAGAGGATGAGGAAAAAGGTTGTTTTAGGGTCCAGCAACAAAGTGTATTTATGTTAAACACCAGCGATCCTTAAGTGAGCCCGCCATGTAACAGGAGACAGTGCACCAGTCATGTTTCTCCTTAGTACAAACACCAATTGCACGGTCTTATTTCTTTTTCCACTCACATTGAGCCAAATGGTACATGAAGAATACTGTGGTCTGTCACCCTAATAGTTCTATCAATTTAAGAGAGAATATGGAACAGCATGAGTTCATACTGAGAGAGGGATTGGCTGGGGGACTGAGTTTATGCCAGGCACTCCTGAGTTCTAATTTCAGCTCTCACATTGACTAATTCTATGGTTTTGCATGATTTTTATTATTTGTATTATGGTAGTGCCTAAGACCCCAGTCATGAATCAGGTCCCCATTGTACAGACACATAACGGCAAGACAGTCCCTGCCCTGAAGAGCTCACAATCTAAGTAAGAACTAATTAATTGACTCTAATCTCAGTAAAATGGGGATAATCATAAACAACAATTAGTGACTGTTACATGCTAAGAAGTATTACTATAGGAAAAAAGTTGCCTTCCTTTAGTACTAATTTCAAGTGCAAATACATAATTTTCTTATAAACTGGAAAGATTCTAAGATATTTGAGAAGTTGGCACTAGAACAGAAAGAAATGATGGGTGGTTAGGGTTAACTGGAGGTTGGTGTTTTAAATGCCACTTTGGGAAAAATTACTGATGCTACCATTTAAAAAAAATGTATGTAATACTTGCAATTCTTATAAGGCAACATAGTGTGTTGCCCTTATACAGTCCCAGTGAGCACAAAAAACATTCCGCTCTTTGGGGAGGCCCCCAAAGCAGCCACATGCCGCTATTCAGTAGAAATGGAATTCTAAGGACCTCTAAGAACCATGACTGCTGTTGAAGTTTCTATTTGTCCTTTTCTGGGGTTTGCATTACAAAATGCACCAGGTAGCCAGGGAACCTACTGTGATGCAGGGTTTTTCTGTAGATTTGGAGAGGGATGACAAAAGGGTGGGGTGGAGCAAGCCAGCTGTCTGGATGCTTCTGTCCACTAAAGAGCTCCGAGGAACAGAGGTAAGAGGTGTGACACTAAGGATCTGTAAGGGGGGCAGGGCTTTATTTCTGGTTGGAGATAAAAACCATGCAAAACTCTGTAGTTGCAGCTGAGTTGGGTCATTGCAAAATGTAGACACCACATAAGCCCTCAAAGTGGTGCATGGACCTTGAACTGACTCTCATCACAGGGATAAATTTTACCCGGAACGCCTGCTCTCAAAGTTGCAGAAGTCTGACTGTTTAAATACATCCTAATTAAAGTTCACAGTTTTCTTCCTGAGCTGCATGAAAGCCCTGGATCAGGTTCAAATTCATTCCTCTTTATACTATATTGACATTATTTAATTCAATTAACTTGGTCCCAAAGCCTCGGTTATTATCATTGGCCAATGAGAACATACTTAGTGAAAATCAGTCTTCTAAATTTCTCCAGGCAGCTGAATTTAGGTATTTATCTACCAAATTACACAGCCAAGAGAATCTTTAAATGATGCATAATTCACAGTTTATCATATTCAGTAAAATGGGATTGATCAATCACAGAGCAACACCAATTATAACTTTGTCTATTTAATCTCAGAGCTCTGTTGATGTTAGCCATACTTGGGCAAACACAATACAAATAGCATTCTATATGAGAAAGGAAAGTGTTTGGGTTTTTTTGTAATTCTCCTGCATGTGTCTTTGTGACATAAGTAGAGTTATACCCTCCATTATTTGCTGCTATCCATGGGTAGCTGCAGAATTCTTGTAGCACATGTCATAGAACCCTTCCTAATCTTCCCCCCCCCCTTTCCTTTATAATCATAGAAGGAGACTTGTGCTTTAAACTGAAGTTCCACCATTGTTTGTCTTCCTTAAATTTTGCAGGGGTGAATTGTTATAATAAATATCTTTTTTCCATTTAAAAACCAGATCATTTACTACCGATACTAATTTGCATTTGCTAAGTTATGCTTTATTGTAATACACACTGATATTTTTTTGGCATTTTAATTATAAAATCAGGCACAACTGTATCCACCCACTCCTCCAAGCCTGTCACTAGAAAAATATGCATCTGTCACTTGCTGCTTCAACTGAGGATGGTGGTTGTCTTTGGAGTAGGATTGGGCAGTGCTAGAGTTTTCAGAACTAAGACTGAGAAGATACCAGAATACTACTACTAATAAAAAATTAACCACATCACACAGAGTAAATACCAGCCATGACAAGTAACTGTAATTGCACTGTACTGTTACACAGCTAACAACTAACTGCACTACATGTAATTCCATGTAACTATCCAGATTAGTCACCATCCAAATGGATATGAATGCCAGCAAAGTAATTGTTTTGCTGTTACCTTGCTGTCTTGTTTGATGACTGACTGACAAATGCTGACTTTCTTCTTGGTCGGGGAACCAGGCTATTTTCCCTCAGGCTGACAGCCAACAAACTGGCACCAATCAATCTGCCCTTTTTGTTTTGTTGTTTATACCCCTTCATTTTTTGTTACATTGGCTCATTCTTCTTTGTCTCACATCTTTCCATCCCTGTTATTTGCTTTCTTCTCCCCCTTCACTGGCTCTGCTCCCCATTGTTCCTCCAGCTTCATTCTCATCCATATGCTCACTAGTCTATCCCATAACTTGAGTATAGAAATACATGAATCCAGGACTGTAACTTTGTATCATAATGTTTATTTCTTCAGCTGTAATGCCTCCTACAATGCTCTAGCCCATATCCAATTCCAGCATCATCCTTCATAGCACTGGTTTTGCATGCCTGATCCTTATCTTTCTACTCATCTAGCTTCTGCTATCCAAACTAGGATCAAATTGCAGCTGCATCAAAGAATATTATTCCAATAAATCTACCCACCTGCTGCTACTCATCAACTCAACTTATTGTGGTATAATCAATTCACCACTTTCCTCTGGTTTCCTCCAGGCCATTGGTCCTGATTTCACTATTTAATAACATACACACGGAATCATTCCTACCCACTACCAGATCAAACGTCCTCCTTCATTACTACACTCAGTACTGCTATGAATCCACAGCACCCTTCATCTGAGAATCTCAGAGTGTTTCAGAAACACGTACCAATGAAATCCCTCATCATTCCAGTCTACCATCCCCATCTTCTAGACAATATGCAGAGGGCTTAAGGTCCAGATCCACAAAAGGGACTTAGGATAAATACATAAAGGTAGAACACCTTAAACAGGAGAGATTGAGAGAGACCCATATCAGACTATCCCATAGCCCAGCAGCTTGGGCATGTTCATGTGACAGGGCAGACCCCCTGTTCAAATCGTCTCTCCTACTGGGAGGGTGGGGAATTGAACCTGGGTGTTCTATGTCCTGGGTGAATGCTCTTACCACTGAGCTAAAAGTGAGGTGATTGCACCACCGCCTCCATTTCTTGGAAGACCAGCTTAAGCCTGGCACCAAAACATGGGTTCCAGGTTGTGATCGCAAGCAAAGACAGGGACTTCCCTGCAGCCTGGACTTAAGCACTAACTCTGTGAGAGGGGGAAGGCGTATGACACATTCTACTCTTTGCCATCTCCCATTGTCTAACTTAGGCAGCTCCCCATCTAGTGGGCCAGCTTTTGTGAATCCCACTCTTAGATGCCTATCTCTTCCCAGTCCTTGTATAGGAAGCTGAGGTACCAAGACACAGGTTTGTGGATACTTTTGTTTTTCCAATTATTTTCTAGATGACTAAACGTTAGGCATTGCAATGCCTACATCCCTTTGGATCCAGGCCTAAGTAACTTGCCTAGGGCAATACAGTGAGTCAGTGACAGAACTGGGAATAGAATCCAGAATGCCTGGCTCCCAAACCATGGACTAACTTCTAAAGAATGTTTATTACTCCCTTTCAGACTATTATCTTCACATGAGAGTACTTGTATCATTTTATTCACTTACTTACTGCAAAGTGGATTTTCACTGACACGCCCCCGTATACTTTGTCCCTGCCTGGCACAGAAGAGTTGTATTTGACTCGGCATAACTATGATAAACAAAATCAAATTATTCTGGAAATGGCCGTGGTTGTTGAGAGAATATAGACAATCCAGGTGGGAAAATAAGGGATGGGAAACTGAGTGTGTGGGAATTAAATTGACTGCGGACAAGGATTGATGTTGGGGAAAATCTATGTATCTCGCTGATGACCTCAATACAGCTACTGAAGTTATACCAGCAGTCAGGCCTTTCCGGTGCAACTAGTTTTGTAATGTACTCTTTTAGTCATTTAGCTCTTAATGTTGTTCTCCTTATGTGGAAGTTATTAGCCTTTCTTAGAGTCTTCAGTGTGTTTCTTAATGTGTAGAGGTACTTTATAAGCTTAAGAATCCTTTTCTAATTTTCCTACAGTGATAAATCAATGGAATATTTATCACAAGCTTGTATAAAATGTAATATACACAATCTAAAATGCTGTTTTCTATTTGTCAGGAGTAGAGATTGGTGAATTAATTTTACAGATAAGAACCACGCTACCTTAATGTCCAGCCATCCTTATACCTGAACCCAATCTGAACTTCTTTGTTATAGCGGCTCAGAAAGTTTCATTTAAGAAATAATTTCTTTATTTTTTTCTCCATCCACCAAGCTCCTAATCCTCCAAACCCACCCTCCACCTATGACAGGTTTTCACACAACTCCTCCTCTGCTCAGGAGTCTTCCTCCTCACTCCAGTTTGTGGGCAGAAATGAACAGTATATCCTCCTCCACTTTCCTACTCATCTAAAGTGTTGAATGGACTCACTCACCAAAATCCCTTCAGGTTCACCATCCATCTTTTACTGCCTTTGGACCCTTCCCAGGATTGCACGGGGCTGATTATTTGCAGTTTATCCAAAAACCTTGACATACTTCAGAACATACTTTTGTTTCCTTGAAACTATTATGTGAATTTCTACCTCTGAATAATACTAATATGAGCATAAAGGGCCAATTACATACTAGAATACAGAAGCAATCTAAGATGTACAGTATCCCGTCCTTCACACAATGCAACCAACATTAAAAAATGCCTTATTCCTGTATTTAAAATTGTCATGAGCCCTGAAAATAGCGTGGCATGATAATGCTTGTCAATGGGATGATAAATGGTGCTAATTTAACACATCCTCATTCAATCTATAGATTTTAATTGTCTGGATTCCTCTAGTGCTGTGAGAAAGGGGGGAATGAACCTTTCAAATATGTTTATTTACCAGTATATGATTGAAATTGATTTCACATAATCGTAGCAGAGTAATAAAGGAAACACATCTTATACAGTTTAAAAAAAAAAAGAGCAAAGACAGAAAACATTAACACAGGAAGATAATGAATATTTCTGCTATATCAGTAGCATAATAGTTTAAGTAGCTCAGATTTTTTCCTTAAATGTAAGTGATCTGAGTGTCAAGCCATGCTGAAACATGACACACACTATGTCAAATTATGCTGTATTATATTAAATTATGACAAAGCACTGGATGCATTAAACAGGTTAAAGCTTACCAATTGATGTGATTTTTGACATGATCCAACAGTATATTAAACCAATACATATGAGTTAGAAACAAGTCTTCCAAATCCAGCAGTATCTGTCAATTAGAGTAGCAGTTGTTTGAATAGGATATATTTTCTGAACTGACAGACATTAGTGGGGGGGGGAATCCTTTGTTTGCCTTTGATCATGGGTCATTGGCTCGTACAATAGCTGGCTTTCAGCACTGTTCCACATTAAATTGGCCTTCTTGCTCATGAACCATTTATTCACATAAATTCCAAATAGTTTAGCACTTGTCTAATTCATTAGCCATATTATACAGATATATCATTACCTAAAGCCATTCAGTTTTCTCATTTTCCAGCATTCTAAATGACTTGTATATATCAGTGAGCTCTCATTGGCATTGCTTGGTTAATCAACACTGTTGCCTCAGACATTCTTCTATTAATCTAAAATGAGCTGTTCTGTAACTCTCAGAAAGCTTGACAGATCAAAAGATGTCAATGTCCATCCATTTACATGTATTAAGTCACTCCAACTTATAAATTAGGGTCAAATCTTGTTCCGAAGCATGCAATCTGAATGGCTTGACTGGGTACCAGGATATTAATGGAAGCTGGTGTAGGGGATGAACAGAATTGTCACTATAATACTATTATGCTTCAAGCTGGAAGTTTCATTTCCAGCTCAAGGACACCTAGCCAGGATGAAGGGGTTGACTCACCTCTGATGCCCCCTTGTGCCCAGGCATGGAGTAGCAGCTCTCTCCCCAGGAGGTGTCTCCTGCCAACAACTCCACCTCTGCCATGGTCTGCCTTTTCCTGTGACTTGACCATCCACCAAGTCATGGGTAGTCCATGAACAACAACCAAAGAGAATTAATACAAATACCCTGAGTTCATAGGAAATAGAGGGGAATGATTCCCTTGCAAGATGTATCTGAATCTGGTTCTTTGGCATGCTGTGCCCACAGTACAAAATCCTGGCTTCTATCCAGGAAGTCTTCATTTTCTCTGATGCAACACAGGGTCAATACTTGGGTTTGTAGTCCTTTAACTTTTCTTTCAGTATGGAGAAAGACAGGTCACAACAGCTTCATACAGATGAAGTCGCTTCTTTCCTCCAGGAGAAAGACAGGTCACAACAGCTGATTCCTCACTATCCATATTTTCTTCCTTGTAATGTATCAAGAGCCTCTTCAAATGAGGTATTTACTGCTTACAAAAGACTGAAAGGCAAAAACTCTGTGGGTTCTCCCCCAAGGTGAAATCCCAGGCAAACTCCCTCTGTTTGCTTCTCCTAGGTTTGCTGCTCACTTGGTTCCCAGCTGGCTTGACCCAGTTGCCCTGGCTCAAAGCCTCGTCTGTTTCACACTTCAATCAACCACTTAAGGCCCACCTGGAATAAAGCATTCCCTATCCACACTTTTCAAACAAACAAACACAAACAAACAGTCCCCACCACACAGAAAAGTAGCTACATGTTGGGGTACCATATGGGAATCCCAAAGTAGTGTGTCTTCTTATCCCTACCACTTCATTACCTGTAGGTTGGTCTTCAGCCTAATAAATTGACATGGACAAATAACTGATTTTTCAGTTTGGCCAGCAAATCTCGGGAGGGGAGGGGGGGCGGGATTAGTTCTGAAAATGTTCAAAATTTGTCAGCAAATTGGAAATGTTTGTTTCAGACCATCAAAGGTGTTCCCCTTTATTATAGGGCACTCAGCTTGGATGTCCAAGAACAAAGTTTGAATCCCCACATCGGAGCAGGGAGTTGAATTCAGAGCTTTCCTCTGCTAGGTGAGTAACCTGACCACCAGACTATAGGCTATTCTGCTCTCAGTTGCTTTTATTGTAGCTGTTCCATTTTATAGAAATACATAATTATTCACTTGTCCAAAGAGAGTGCAGTTCTATAGCCTGATGATGAAGGCACTCACTTGGGAAGTAGGAGATGTGGATTCAAATCTTCTCTCTTACTGCTCTGATGTGGGATTCAAATCTGGCTCTGCTACATCCCAGGCAAGTGCCCTAGACACTGAGCTAAACTTACAAAGGATCTCCTGTTCTCTCTCACTGGGCTAAAGGTTATAAAGGGACATATATGGTTTGCTGGGTCTGAAAATCTTCCCTGGCTGAAACTATCAGGTCAAAGTCTCCTGGTGTCTTGGCAGGTCACAGTCATGGACTATACTGCCTGAATAGAAGGAAAGACTGGATATGAGCTGCACGGCCATCCCATTCAGAATTTGCTTACGATTCTATGTCTGCAGGCTTGACTGAGTTATAGCGTTCTGCCTAGCTGCACACAATGGAGTCACTTATGTGTAACCTATATAGAGGCGAGGTAAGTCGATTTACTTACCAATTCTGTGCTACAGAACTCCTCTTTATGACTTAAGGTATTTGCATAGACCATGAATTCATATCCTGGAAGAAGACTACAGCTGGATTTTTATAGGAACCCTCTGAATACTAAAAGTGGAAATTATAACAGGATTCACTTTGTTTTTTTCTTAGAAATCTAATACCAGTCTTTACCACAAGAGAGTTGCATGCACGCACGCATACACACATACACAATTAGCCATTCCAAATTTCTTTTTACTGAATAACACTCCAAAAGTAAACTGCTACAGCACCACAATTACAACATACCCTAGCTAGAGTAACAACACTAACTAAAGGTTTGTTATCTTCCTTTAAAATGAAGAATATAATACCAGGCCTAACCCCTAAAATATATTTATTTAAACCTTACCAAATAAGTACAGGGATTGGGACTTTTGACAATCAGAGATCTTCTGCTTTCACTTAGGCTTACCCTGGGTATTATAGTGGCAATGTGATAAAAAATTTAGTTGTACGGCATAACCAGTTCTTACTGTATCCACAGTATTGAGCACATGTACAACTTCACATAAGAAAAACCTGACAATTACTGTAGCTGTTAGGCTCATGCAGTACTTTAGTTCACTGATGTAATACAACTCTTGAATACATTTGGCCTCCAGTCTACAATTCCCCCTTTATGGTGTTTTCCCAGTTTCAATCCCACTGACTTCTGTAAAATTACAGGAAACCGTATTGAGACCCAACCCACAGGTTCAGGCCTGGTCTACACTAGGAAATTAGGTTGGTATAACTATGTCATTCAGGGTGTGAAAAATCCACCCCCCGAGTGATGCAGTTAAACATGACCCAACCCCCAGCATAGACAGCGCTAGGTCAATGGGAGAATTCTCCCATCAATCTAGCTATTGCCTTTGGGGGAAGTGGAGAAGCCCTCCCATCAATGTAGACAGTGTCTTCACTGAAGTGCTACAGTGGTGCAGCTGCACTGTTTTAAGTGTAGACAAGCCCCTAGTCTGGATTAACCCCGGCAGCTCTATCTTTGTTTGTTTTTTTTAAATGGTGAAGCAGACTTGACTGAATAGTCTATTTCAGCCACCAACAAAAGATAGAGCAGTTTATATTCTCTCACTCTGCCCTGTGTCTTTCAGATAACAAAACAATACCTTTCTAATAATTCCCCATTTCCCTGATACTTTTACTAAATAACACAATGAAACGTTTGTTACCTTAAAACATTTGTATTCCTTAGAAAGCTTTTCCCTTGCTTTATCAAAGCCCTTATATGCCCATAGAAGGTGATCAATTGTTTCTTCCATCTTACAGAGCACATACAGTCCATCTTTCTGTCTGTTTAGTCTAAAAAGATTTTTGAATAAACCACAATGGCCAATTAGTACTCTAAACAAAATTTCTTTATTTTTCCTATCCAAGCCCTGAAGTATGTTGTTTTTCTCAACTCTAGGGCACAATTCAAAAAATCTTCTTCCCAGTTTTTTCATTAATCCAAAGTTTTTGCCATTCCTCTTTTAGATTTTTCTGTACTAGGCTTTTAAATTCTTGTATTTCTATGCTATTACTTCTTTTGTTACAGCATTTTTAGCTGCTTTGTTTGCCATTTCATTCCCTCTTACCCCAATATATGCTGGGATCCAAGCTAATGTTGCATGTATCCCCATCTGTACTCTGTTAATAGAAACATAATTCCATTGATTAAATCACTTCTATATACTGAGACACCCTTTTTTATCTACATAAAGCCAGAGATTGAGTCAGAAAAAATGACCACCACTGTTGGGCAAAAATCCCAGCTCCAAATTAGTGCTAGCATTATTTTTTACTAGTTCAGATGTCATGACAACTACAAAGTCAGATATTCTTTTAGATGTACTAATTCCAAATTCCGGTATACAATATGCCACCCCTACTCTTCCTGGTTTTCTTTTCTTTTTTTGGACCCATCTGTATATATTTGACAAAAATGATTCCACTTTTCATCCATATATTGTATATTTCATTTTTAAAACCTACTGTCTCTTAAGTTTATAAAATAAATCTAACTTCACATTTTGGCATGCAACTTTCCATCCAGAACTAATTTTCCCATGAGTAAAAGTTTTGACTTTATTTAGCTTTTCCTTGTCTTTCAACTTCTGCATCCAAGCTTTAGCTCCAGTGGTATATGGAGTTCTAACATCATGTGCTATAGTTCACCTATCAAATTCCCAATAATACTCACATATTTATTTGGCACTTTCATCATTGCAATTCCCATTAACTTTGGCCCAGAAATGTATATCCATTATTTACTTTCATAGTGTAACTGACATTTCAGTAGAAACTATTTGTAGCACATACATATATATATATATATATGCGTTATAATAAATGCACCACACACAATTTATAGTGCCTGGTCATGTATTAAATATAATTTTTTTAAGTTCTTGATTTTGATGCTGACCCAAAAGCTTCACAACCAGAGTCAATAACTAATCTGATTAAGGCTCTGTAGACCATCAGCCGTGTTTTCTTATCCACACCTTCCAAAGTAGTCCCAGCAAGACTTTAAGCAGGTTAATGCTTCCTGTACACTTATCTTTAATGCAGTCTATATGACCTTTCCAAAGTAATTTAGTATCAAATATTGCCCCTAGGAATTTTAACCTTTTAACTATGTCTGTTTGGTCTCCATACAAACAGAGTTTACATTCCTTTGTCATTTTCCTTTTTGTAAAGACCAATCCTTTGGTTTTAGCAATGGATAACTTGAATTCCTATGCATTTCTTCAGTCAGAGGTCTCTTGTAATGCTTTATTGATTCTCTTTTCTGCCACTTCAGTATTCCTGCTCTTAACCCACAGAGCACAATCCTCTGTGAATAGTGTGACACCTACCCTGGAACTTATTCATTTTGGGAGATCATTTATAATCATATTAAATAAGATCAGGCTGATAACAATACCCTGTGGTGTACCATATTTAACATTTTATATATTAAATGTAACATTCCTAACACTGAATCTGCCTGGTCCTTTTATATGAAAATTCTCTAATCCACCCAGGCATTCTTTCCCTTATTCCTACTGGGCCTACTTTGTACAACAAGCCTCACCTCCATACCATGTCTTACACTTTTTCAATCTCTATAAAGACAGCTCTCATGAAATCATTGTACCTCACACTCTTTTGTATTTCAGTTTCTATTTTAGCAATGTGATCAATGGTGCATCTTCCTCTCCTAAAACCACTCTGTGCCTTATCTGAAATGCCATTGTTTTCCAAATAGTCTACTAATCTTTCATTCACTATTCTTTCCATAATTTTATCAAGACAGGACATAAGGCCATTGGTCTATATGCATCAATTTTGGTGGATAGTTTGCCTAGTTTTCATATTGAAATTACTACAGCATATATCCATCAGTATCACTCCTTTTCCCCAGATAGTATTATATAATTCTCAGAGAACTCTCAAACTGCTTTCAGAGAGATATTTAAACACTATGTTGCATATATTATCTTTACCTGGGAATGTATTCTTGCTGATATCAATAACTTTCTCAAGTACCCATATGCAATACCATTACTTCAGTATAGTATTTCCATGTTTGCCCCAGCTACATAATAGCTCATGATTCTCTTCAATTAATTGTATTTTATTCTGGTGGAAAACTGAACTTTGATTTTCATCATTACTCACCCATTGGAAAGTTTTTGCTAGAACTTCTGATTTCTCGTGATCAAAGTTTCTATTTTGCCTGTTCCAATAAGCATGAACTCCACTCATTCTTCTAATTTGCCAGTGTATTTCTAATGTCTTGGTATCTTTATTTATCTTCCTGCAGTACTTCCTCAACTCTCTTTCTTTGATTTTTTTATAGTTCTTTGTGCTATTGCCTTACTTCTTTTATAGTTCTTTAGATCTTCACTATTCATTGTATTTTTTGCTTTTTTAATGCTTTGTTCCTTTCTCTAACTGCCATTTTGCACTCATCGTTCCACTATGGAAGTGAGTTTTCAGTTTTGAGGTACTTCAGTGTCTTAGGTACAGCTTCAGTAGCTGCTGCTATTAATCCTTTTATTACATTGTCACTGAAATTCTGTATGTCATCACTCACACAATGATCATTCACAAACTCAGTACAATTTACTTGTAAATAGCTCCCAGTCTGCTCTCTTAAAATTCCAGGTGGGTAATTTTCCATTACCTTCAACCTCACCTTGCCCTTGAAAAAGTAGTAAGTACAGGGGAATTATCACTGCTGATGGTTTGCTTTCTTCTCCTCATTTTCTAATTAGTCACTTACTTACCCTTTATTTTCTCCCTTGCTCTTTGTTATTTCATCGTTGGTCAGTTTTAATGGCGTCCCATATATTACCCCTTCATTTCAGTCAAATACTTTGGCAGCTGGCAACTTATTTTAACTTTACCTAATATTTTAGTTTTTAGCAGTTTATCAGCCTGCGCTTTCTTTTTGCACTCAACTGAAAGATCCCCATTTGCAACCTCTTACTATATCCCCTATACTTATTTTTAATCCAGTCAGCTATTTTCACATGGCTAACCTACTCTCGTAGCTCTATATTCTCCCTGCAGGGCTGGGTTGGAGTTGACTGGTGCTCAAAATGGCTGCCAGTTTTGTACCTCTGATAGAACTCACTACTGATTGGCCAGGAGTTTCCAGCTTCTAACTGAGGGGTATGTGTGTAGATGCTTGTTTCCAGTCATTCAAGCCTTTATACTGCCATCTTGTCTGGGAATGTTTCCATGTCAACTCAAAGCACATGGAAACAGAAGCTGTAATTACAGCAACAATTTTTTTTGGCTGAGCACAAGAAAAGAAAAGAAAAGAAAAGAAAAGAAAAAAGGGTATTAGTCCACTGTGAGAATATAGTTGGTTATATTTTATGGTTGCTATATTTTCCCATCTTTCATGGAATGATACAGAACAGTTAGGTAAAATAACTGAAGTCTCAAAAAGTATCATAAAATATTCAGTGTAAGGTTTTACCAGAGAAGTGAAAGATGAATTAAAGGGAGGGATGTAGGAAAGGGGACAAGATTCCTCAATTTAGCTAGCAAAAATCCAACCACACAACAGAGGAAGGGTTGTGAAAATAACCTAAAACATCCTAAAGGGTTTACATAAAAGCACTGAAGCCCATGGAGACACTGGAGAGTCCAAACATAAATAAACCCCATTTTAATACAGTGTGCATTCAATACTTCTCATCATATCTGTACTCACTACTATAGCAGAAGCTGAAGCACTGATACAGTGTTTCAGTTTTAAACATAGTTTCTGAGGGGCTCTTAACTCACCTCAAAAAAAGTCACTCTGGCATGTAACTTGGTATATATAAAGTTCTCAACCTGGGAGCAATTTTTTAAACAAAGTAATACACTTTCATTTAAAAAAATGAAATTTTACAGGCTGTTAACCTATAATCCTAAGTATAGTTATAACATTCTCTATATATGTATCAAAGGAGTATTTAATTACACATGGAAAATGTCGAGCTAGTTAGGAAATTGCACATTTCTGAATTTTTAAAGCTGTGCATGAGATTTTAACCAGACAACTCCTATTAAAGTCAATGAGTCGCAAGACTAAAGCTCCATTGCAAAAATGGAGATTCATGCATAATGTTATGGTGAAAATCTATATCCTCATCACGAGAAGAGAATGTTCTATATTTTATCAGAAATAGTATCATTAAAAGGTTTTGTTGTTAATAGATGATAGGTAGATGTCTTCTTAGTTATGGAATCTTTCCTGCAGACACTTTGGGACATTCTTAGATTTACACACTTGAGTAGCCCTATTGAGTTCAACTGGACTATTCATATGCATAAAATTAAGTGCATGTTTATGGTGTATGCAGAATTTTATTTACTTATATTATTTATTACAATAATAAAAAAAGGCTATACAAGGCCCATCCTCAAAGCTATTGAGGTTCCTAGCTTCCATTGATTTCAAGGAGTCTAAATATCTTCAAGGATCTGGGCCTCAGTGGCCTAATACATCATAAATAATGAAAAGAAATCTCAGTAGCATTAAATTACTCATTTTCAGTAGGAACTCAGTCAAGCAGCCACCTACAAAAATCCCTTTCCAGCATTTCATCACTGTAGGAAACATCTGTAACTCGCTACAAAAACCCTAACAAAGGATTGGGACCTGTGAGACACAGGGTGGGATTTTCAGAGGCACCTAAGTGAATTAAGAATAGAAGTTCCATTGACAATGGAAAATCAATGGACTTGTGTTCCTAGTTCATAGGATCTAATCACATCAGCCATACCATCAGGGGCCTGTTCATCTGCACATCTACCAATGTGATATATTTCATCATGTGCCAGCAATGTCCCTCTGCCATGTACATTGGCCAAACCGGACAGTCTCTATGCAAAAGAATTAATGGACACAAATCTGACATCAGGAATCATAATACTCAAAAACCAGTGGGAGAACACTTGAACCTGTCTGGTCATTCAATGACAGACCTGCGGGTGGCTATTTTACAACAGAAAAGCTTCAAAAACAGACTCCAACGAGAGACTGCTGAGCTGGAATTGATATGCAAACTAGATACAATCAACTTAGGCTTGAATAAGGACTGGGAATGGCTGAGCCATTACAAGCATTGAATCTATCTCCCCTTGTAAGTATTCTCACACTTCTTATCAAACTGTCTGTACTGGGCTATCTTGATTATCACTTCAAAAGTTTTTTTCTCTTACTTAATTGGCCTCTCAGAGTTGGTAAGACAACTCCCACCTGTTCATGCTCTCTGTATTTGTGTATATATATCTCCTCAATATATGTTCCATTCTATGCATCTGAAGAAGTGGGCTGTAGCCCATGAAAGCTTATGCTCTAATAAATTTGTTAGTCTCTAAAGTGCCACAAGTACTCCTGTTCTTTGTAGTTCACTTTAGGTGCCTTTGAAAATTCTACCCTTCGTAGACCGGATATGCTGTGTTCAAAATATCACAGGAGAGGCCTACCACACATCATATTGCAGAAATCTTACTCATGCCACATTTAGAAGATGGGCCCAAAGAAAATAGTCATGATTTTTAATACAGTGACTAGACTGTGGAATTTATTTTTATGTAAATAGAAGTACTTAAATGTTGGAGTGATTGTAGAAAGCCCTAGATAGAGTAAAATACTCCAAAAAGGTAACATGAAATGAAGGCATTTGCAATTTGAATTCATGTAGGAGCCCATGGGCCTAGAACCCAGGTTTGTAGATCTACAAGGTTGCTGATAGCCCCAGACTGCCACACAGCAGCAGCTGTAAGTAGCTTGTGCTTCACTTACCATGACCTGCTGTGGACACAAACCACTGGCAGATTCATCTCAAAGGTTTGAGAGAGAGCAGCCTCATGTCTCCTGATTGACTCCCTGCCCTATATAAACCAAAGGCACAGCTCAGTAAGTGTATAGGCAACAGTTTGCTCTCTGGACCCAGCTCTAGTGATAGATTCATGGAGCTCAATCTGTTTAGCTTAACAAAGAGAAGATTAAGGGTTGAGATGATTACAGTTTAAGTACCTACATGGGGAACAAATACTTAATAATGGGCTCTTCAATCTAACAGAGAAAGATATAACATGGTCCAATGGCTACAAGTTGATGCTAAACCGATTCATACTGGAAATAAGGTGCACATTTTAAGTGAGAAAAATTAACCATTGGAACAACTTACCAAGTGTCATGGTGGATTCTTCATCACTGACAACTTTTAAATCAAGATTGGATGTCTTTCTAAAAGATATGCTCTGGAAATTATTTTAGGGAAGTTGTCTAGACTGTCTTATACAGGAGATCAGACTAGATGATCACAATAGTCCCTTCTGGCCTTGGAATCTATGAATCTATGTTGTAAATGGTTTTTGTTTCTCCCTGATTCTTGACAAAGCTGTCAGGGCTTGACAGCAATAATAAATAATAATAATAATAATAAAGAAGATGTGGGAAGATGTCTTAACCATCTCCACTTTTTTCACTTGAAGAGTAATCATTATAGATATATGGAAGTCATTTTGCAATGATTTGACAACTAGCATGTAACAGCATCAACTTCTTGCCCCAATCCATTTTGCTAAATGTTTTAATCAAATTGAATAACTTTTCAGAAAGATGGTTTATTAAAGCTCTTCGGAACCCAAGTATCACAACAAGAATTTCAGCCTGATAAGCAAGGCTGCTTACTGTTGCTCAAACCCTCCTTCCCATGTACTTTGTCCTGCCTTTAAATAACACATTGATCTATAGAGCACAGTAAGCTGCTGTATATGATACCTAGGAAAATACATGTTATTTAAAGTTCCAATTAATTACAAATAGTGAAATCCCAAATGGTCTTGAGGTTTAGTTTGATTTAAATAAGAACTCAAAAGATAGGATGCCTTGATCTGGAAAATCATGTGGGAAAACATGAAAACCGGCTGTCTTGTTTACAAGATTATGTTTACAATATACAAGAATTTAGCCATACCTTTTTTAGCTCAAAAATATTGTAGGGCCAAATTCTTCCACCTTTTCTCAAATTAAGTAGTATCTTACTCTGTGATTAACCCCATGGAGATAAATGCCCCCACTTTGCACAATAAGGATCCAATCCCATAAAGATTTCAGCACATGCTTAATTTTGCACTCTGTGAGTAGTCCCATTTGCTGCAACCTACTCACAGTGCACAAAGTTAAGCATGTGCATAAATCTTTGCAGGTTCAGAGCTTAAAGTACTGCTCAGTGTGAGTAAAGGTGGCAGAATCTGGCCCTTATTTTGGGGTTGGGTTAAGTGGAGGCTTGTTTTATTCTGATTGGTTTGTCCATCCCTTTTCACACACTTCTGATCTGTTTGAGTTCCATTTGTTCATCTATTAGCCCCTTCTCCTCCCTTTCTTCAGATGTTGTTAAGCCTTCTTTTATGGGCTGGGAGTCATAATATTTCCAGGCATGTAAGTATTTTGCTGAAGAATATCCAGAACGCCACTCCTGAGAGCTTATAGTAACACAGCCTCAGAAACCAATTTATATACCTTCATCGGTATCTGTTCAACAGCCTTTCCAGTTACTGGAGGTTATTAGCTGGTGTTGCAACAACCCAGTCTTCCATCAATACCAACTGTCACCACTACAAATGTAATGGATACAGAAACACAGGTAATGTTTTCCCCAGATAACCACAACCACCAAATTCTTAATGTGCTGTTAGCTGATTTATCAGTGTGCTTGTTTATGTGTGTAATTAGTTTTTCCTAGTTAATTCAAGATTCACAGCATCTTTTCAAATTATTTGCAGGAAAATGTTGTTTGTAAAAATTGTCTGGTGCTACTGACTCTATTGCAATATTCACTTAAGGAATGTAACAAAGACATAGAAGAACACATCATCTCTCTTTTAAAAATATCCTTCTGCCATTTAAAAGCTGCTTTGAACAAATTAGTATGAAGTTTACATTTACTTTCACTGTATAGAATACACCATATTTGCTTCATTCTTACTTCTTCCTAATCTTGATCTTCCTTATCAAAGCAAATGTACAAACCAACCATTCATCCCCTCTTTTTTCTCTCCCTTATTCCTTGGATAGTACTATGGAACTGTAGCACTGCAACACAATTAAATATAGAATTGCGGTGAACCATTCACACCACCAGCAAGGTCAGGAGAACGGGGCCTTTCACCCTTATGACCTGTCTATAGTTTATGTTCTGTGATCACACAAACTCATCACACACATATTTTCAATTGCTGTGACTTCCATAGGCAGGATCTCTTCAATTTCCTTACTAACACCACCACTTTGTGTTTCTCCTACTGTTGTTGAGCTTGCCTTATACTTTTCACCTTTGCAAGCCTATTTATTGGCATCTTTAGGACAGTCTGATGCCTTCTTCTTTAGTTTACCTGTATTCAAAATCATGTCCACCCTCTCTTAATAAACATTGTGTTTGCATGTAGAAGATAGAAAACCAACTTGTGACCTCAAAATAAGTATGTAAAATAAAAAAGAAATAGAAAAAATATTGCAAATTACATGCGGTGTTCTTAAAGGATCCCATCTAGGTATCTGGAGATGCAAAGGAGCTATAAAACCAGCTTAATCGGCTTCAGAAAGATTTCCATTGCTGAGGGAGTCCCAAGCTAGAGGGTCTATGCCATACTCCTTCCCAAGCACTGATGTAGTGATCAATTATTCAAGTACTTCACAAAGCTGTGGAGCTCTGGCAAACCAGAATGACTTCTGGCAATATGCAACTAGACACAATTTAGAGTAGACTTAAGGTTGTTCAAAGTTGCAATGAGAAGTGAAAAATTGTATCCCGGCCAGCTCCAGGAATTCAAATGTGGCCTAAAGTCACCTTTCTTCCCTTCCCAGGTCCTGTTCTAAGTACAGCTCAGGAAGTACAGAGGATCTGGTACTACAAATCCCAGACTGCAGTACTTTTGCACTAGAGCAGCAGTAGGAACTAATGGAGTTAGCATCAAATGAGTAGCCTGGGACCCCATCCAAGGTGTCTTGGGTACATTGTTGTAACTCAAGAGACCCCATGGCCTGAGACTCATGGACTTAATACCCTTTATACCTCCATCTTTAGAGGGGAAATAAGAAAATCAAGAGGACAGTCACCAAAACACTAAAACCAAGTTGACAGATGCTTTCTGTCCTCTCCTGTTACTTAATTTGTCTCTGAATTACTGTGTTAAAAAACCTTAGGACGTGTCAACCACAGAATGCTATTGTCACTTTCATCCTTACTCTCCCTTTCCCATCAGGAAATGGTTTGAAAAATTGCTAATATAGTAGGCCACACTCTTCTGTTCAGGGAAGAAAGCAATAGTGCACTGATCTTTTTGGAACTGAATCAATTAAAAAGATGTGAAAAGAATATTAGAACCATTTAGAGGAACATTTGAAGAAAGAAAATTAGATTTACTTGGCATAGTGTTCCCTTGTTAATGTACTATAGAGAGAACAAAGAACCTCAAGGGGACTGAGGGACTGCAGAAACGTTCCACCCTTGACTTTTAAAAATGAGTTTTTCAAACAGAAGTATGAACACATTTTAAATTAACGATCCCTGGATTTGATGTTGCTAATTAATGATGAAATAAAGAAACTGGTAATAAAGGGTAAACTTGAATTATAGATCCAAAATCTGTGTCAATTCAAACACAATTTTGGAAACATTTTGAGAAGACTCAAACATGAAAAAAAGTCAAAGTTCACAAAGAGGGACAGAGGACGATCTTTCAAACACGGGTGCCTAAGGTCAGGCAACTAAATAAAAGTGGCCAGATTCTCAGATGCACTGCGCTACCTGCAACTCCCCTTCTCATTGGCCAGTATGTGTATCTGAAATAAAATGAAATATGGGAGAAGAAGGGATAGGCAACAAAAATATCAGGATGAGAATACAGTCACTATAATTGTATTATAACTTGACTGCAATTTAACATTTAAGACACCTAGCACTTAGACATAGGATTCATTTATATTATCTTTTAAAATTGAAATAAGGGGTGAAATTCTCTTCAGTATAGAGGTCTAACGCAAGGCCTATGAACAGCTTAAATGTTTAAAATAGGACTTGAGTGGTGCATACACCTTGTGCTGCCTCTGCATAAAACTGCATGTCACTCCCAGTATTGAAGAGGTGATGAAAGACAATCTTTCTCAGTCATAGAACTTGGGTATTTGAAGAACAGTTCCTGTCCAAACAAAGAAAAAAAGAGAATAAAGCCATAGAGAGCCAGCGGGAATAGAGAGGGAAAGAAGCAAGACAAAACATAGAGAGGGAAACCTGTTACCAGTAATCAACTTTGTTAGACAGTAGGTCAGAAATTCCACTGTCAGTTCTCAGGATTCAGTAATAAAATCTGTCCAGCTAGTTTTCAAAACAGTTTACCGCTGTGTTGTAATTTAAGATTGAAATGTCAGGTTATTTATTTGATCAAAAATCCATACCTTCTTCCTATGCTTAAAACTGTCTTGTGATGAGTTAGAATTGGTAGTTCCCTTGTGACTGCTGCCCATTTGTTTCAGTTTTTGATTTATTGTTTGAGTGAGCACTCTGCAATGCACTGCTGTAGTTTGTTATATTATCACATTAGGAGTGTGCTTTCTTTTTTTCTGGTAGCTTTTAGGTTTATTTCTTATGAGTATTTCTTGCCTTAAATGTACTCTTAAGTGATAATACCATTGTAAGGTGAATTTAGAGCATCTATAAGCATGTCAGAGTTTTGTGCATCATAATACTAACATTCTCAGTACACATGAGGTACTTCTGGGGGATTTAGGCGCCACTGTGCATGTGCACAATTAATGAGCCATGCATATTTTAATTTTTTTGCTCAGAAAAAAAGCTTCTGCCAGAATGTTGCTGCAGTAAATCTTTTTGCCCACCAAAGGGTGCTGTGGTGCTAGAACAGAGCAGCAGCTCCCAGCACAAAATAACTTCTACAGTTCTGCCTTTTGCCTACCAGAGGGTGCTGTGGCGCTAGAACATAGCAGCCACTCAAGGCCAGCTAGGGAAGAGAAAGAGCCTGCAGTGCCTTCTTCACAGTGCCTGTTGGGCCAGGTCAGGAGATAGAGACTATGGGGAGACAGACAGTGTGGGGCTGCTTGGGGGTCAGACAGGGGCTCATAAAGGCTAGTGGGGGAGGATAGAATGAGTAAGGAGCTGAATGGGAATGGAGGCACGGGGCTACGATGGGAGGGAGGTGTAGGGCCACATGGGGACAGGGGACGGGGTGCAGGGCCACATTGGGATAGGGGGTGGCTGAGTGGGGGCATGGAGACACATGGGGACACAGGAAGGGGGTTCAGGACCACATGGGGCTGGGAGGGGTGCATGTCTGAGTAGGGGTAGAGGGATACATGTGTATGGGGGTGCAAGGACACATGGCGGTGGAGGGACACATGGGGATAGGGGAAGATGTGCCTGACTGAATGGGAGAGGCGAAGGGTCAGCCAGGGTCTGCATGGGGGAAGCTCCCTAACAATCCCCACCCCCCCAAAAAAATCCTGTTCCATACTTCTCCCACCCATAACCAATAACCCTCCAAGTTCACACCCAGGCTCCTTCCCTCTCCCTCAGCTCCTCCATCACCCTTGAGTCTTTGCACTGCTTCTGAGAGGTGCAGCAAATACAGTTCTGTATTGTAGTTTAAACGGATTATTACTCAGAGTTCTCTATTGATATGACTAATAAGGAATCTATTTGTCAAAAAACATTTACTGAATCTTTTTTGCTGTCTGTATTGTTACAGACATACTTGCTGACCACTATTTTGAAATAACCAAAAGTAATGGGAAATGGTTTGATTATATTGTGTTATTTTGACAAATAAAATATGCAGAATTTTGCAGAATTTGAAAATATGCACAGAATTTTTAATTTTTGTTGCAGAATTTTTAATTTTTTGTTGCTGAATTCCACCAGGAATAATGAGGTACTACTCTAACAGAGCTGCAAGTGTCCTGAGAAGTTCCAGAGATGGAGAAGTTCTGAAATTTGACAATCAAATACATCACCACATTTCACAAGTAGCCAAATGTGGGAAATGTCTATTTCCATGGAAACTGCTGAGTTATAATGATTCTTTTTTCTTCCCAGTAAGCCCAGCAGGTGGAAAGGCAGATTCATATCGTTATCAGTCATAAAAACAAAAGAAAAAATGAGATAAATAATGTGAAAAGTCTGGATTGAACTGACAAAATCCAGGACATTCCATGTCAAACCTAAAATCTATTCTGAACTGTCCCTATTTTGCATACATTTTTCTGTGGGGACCCTGAAGAGCAGTTGCAATACTGTGGTAGGTATTATAATGTGCTTTAAAAAACAAAAATCCCCTACCAAGACAGAATGGAGTAAATTAAGAATGATGCTTCAGATTTTAATCAGATATTTTAATTTGAATTGCATTTATTTCTTTTTCTAAATAGCTGAAAGTAAAGGCAAACTTGTCATAAATTTCTAAAATAAGTCAGGACATGATACTTTATTATACTTAACAACGTGACTATTCTAACCTAACCCGTTTATCAGGGTCATTTGTTCATATAGACTTATTTTATAATATGTAGAAATATAATCATGACAGATGAACTGAATTTTAGGCTATTTGTGTAGCAAATTATTAAAATACTGACAAGCATCCTTGAAATTCTGGAGCCATAGTGTAGGCTCCATAGCTAATGTTGTGACAGTTTTCTTTATGCAAGACAGTTCTTGTTCTCACCCTTCTTTTCCAGACTCTATTTTCATTTTTAAAGTATAAAAACAACCTCATTAGTCTGAAATATCTTCAGAAAAAAACATTTATTAAATTTGGTCTCAGGTTGTTGCAATTATTGAAAGTGAAATTTCTTAATATTGGGATTTGGCCAACACTGCTGCAGAGTCTGAACACTTTTGGAAAATCTTCAGATGACATTACAAGGATTTTTAATCTTACACATTTCATTTTGTTGCTTTCATTATTTTATATGAACATATTTTAACTTTACTAAAGGAGGCATGTGTGATGTATTGGTTGGATAAGTAAGTAGACGTTAATGCTCATATGTTGTAGTTTGGAGAGAATTACCTAAGAAGAAAGCTTCTTGAGCTATTCATATCACAACTTCCATGCCAGCCATATTATAATAAACAATGGATAGCTGATGGTGTGGCTGTGCTATGTGCATCCAGCCTCAAATGTAAGAGATCTCCTTCCCCAACACTGGATTAAATAGTGTGTACATCTTGTAAATTAATTTTGGGATGATGCTGAAATGGGATAAATGCTAGTGCAAAGATGACCCTGCTACACTGCAATGTTCCTGCGTAATCTGCTGAGTTTACTCAGTGAGATGCTTTTGAAGATGTCAAGGATGATAGTGCTTCAACACTTTACCTTCCACATAGATGATGACTTGAGACAGTTCCAGATTTCATGGTTAACATGATGACCATGGGACTATCCCAGATGGTTGCTGGCTCAACTCATACATCTGGTCATACTCTTCATCAAGTGTTTGGGCTGAAAGTAGAGGTAAGGAAACTAGAAACTTTACAAATATCATAGACCAAATACCATCTGAGCTTGGGACAGTCCTCTCAGGGAAAGGTACCTGTTTTGATGGCCCAGTCTTGGAAGCTGATGAAACTTGAATATCCTGGAGACCTCTGAGGTAGAGTATTTTCCTCCAACATATCATTCTATCATTGTTTTGGCAGGACAATGTGATATTTTGTCCTAAACTACTCATGAAGTGGTCCCTAGGACTTGTCTTCCTGATTCCAGCTCACATATGACCATTGTTTAAGGATACAGTTTAATGAATGAAGCAAAAGGAAAGAGAAGCCCAGTGTCCTGAAGTCTCATTCTGAATCTGACGAATGGTGTATATTGTTTTTGTGAAATCTTGTGTCATGTCTATGTGAGAGGGCAGAAAATAGTTTCTCTGCTTCCATCTGTTTAAACTCAAACAGCAGATTTATTCTGAGTTGTGAACAGCCTGATATGCTAAAGGCAAGATGCCATCTTTCTATGACCAATAAGAATCCCCTCCTTTCATGAGGAAATTTCATGTTAATATATGGACAAAAGCAAGTGAAGTCAGACTGAATAGCAGATAGATTCTATGGGTACAGAATAACTTCTGAAGCAGACAAATATCAAGTCATCTTTTGTCAAGTTGAGGCCAATAATTTTTACTGAGGAATTCGATGTGTGGAATAGTTGGCACCACAGCTTAAATCAGATAAGACTGAGGTGATGTTGACTGGCTGGGGAAAGCCAATGGAAGATATTGTGAGGAAGTCTGTGCCTTTAGCTGAGATTATGCATCCACCTTTTGCTACTCAAATTTGTAATCTGGGAGTACTGTTGGATCTCCTGCTGCTCTTAGATAATTATATACCAGCTGTAACAAGGATTCCTTTTCCCATGTAGTTCTGGCTAGATGGTTGCAACCATCTCTTCTGAATGCTGACCTTGCTGCTGGGTTTCATGTCTTTGTCATCTAGAAACCAGACTAGTACAATGTACTGTACATGAGGCTCCACGTTAAATCAACTCGGAAATCAAAGCTAACATAGAATGAGCTGCTTGGTTCTTACATTTCTCACATGAGCACTTAAAACCAGACTCTGATTTGCATTGGCTGCTTTTTGGATTCCAGGTGGAGCTTAAGGTGTTGGTTTTGACCTATAACACTGCTCTACAGCCAAAATGCTTCTGAAATAAATGTAGTCAAACTTTACTAATTCTGGGTCACTGAGAACGAAAATGATGCTTAAAATTGTTGATTGGCTCTAGTTTTCAAGATATGCTATTGGGTCAGTATATACGACCCTTGACTTGGGAATGGCGGAGGATGAGTGAGTTATAAAGGGAAGGGATCTCAATTTAAACCAGAAATGACTAAAATACATCTTTGACTGGATCTATGAATAAATCTATGACTGGGTTTGGACAGTACTTGCTTTTTAGGCAAAACAATGAATGATGCAATCTGAAGCTGGTATTGCATCATACATGATATGAATCGCATCATGTTATTCCTAGAAATCATGGATGATGCAATCATAACGAAGCTTATATCACTCTGCTGCACAAATTGCCCTATATCAGCTCTAGAAATCATACAGTGTCGTGGTCTCTTATTTGTCAGTGTTTGATTTTGCAAAGGGACACATTTCTGTTTAGCCAAAGTGAGCAGAGATGCCTCGTACTTGTGTGAACAGTGCAGATAACTTCTGCTATGTTTGTGGTGAAGTGACTTTTGCATCACAAAAGCGCAGTATAACCACTATGGTTAAGAAAGCCTATCACCTTTATTTTGGCTGCAAAATTGGAGATCAGGACAAGAGGTGGGCCTCACACCTATGCTGCAACACTTGTGCAACAAATTTTCGCCAGAAGTTGAACAGGAAAAGGAAATCTATGCCTTTTGCAGTGCCAATGATTTGGAGACAGCCAACAGATCATACCAGCAATTGTTACTTCTGCATGGTGCCTCCAGTTGGGAAAGGTGTGTCAAAGAAGAAAAAGTGGACTGTGCATTATCCAAACATTCCATCAGCTATATGTCCAGTACCCCACGGAGAAGGACTGCCGGTTCCTGATGCACCAGAATCATTCTCACTTGAGTCAGACGAGGAAGAGGAAGAGGATGAAACTTCTGGTCCTGAACCATCAATGTCACAGGACCCACATTTTCTCCCATCCTCCTCCTCTGAACCACACCTCATAACACCAGGTGAACCGAATGACCTTGTCAGGGATTTGGAACTACCCAAGAGTAAGGCAGAGCTTTTGGGCTCCAGACTACAGCAGTGGAATCTCCTGGCAGGTGATGTTAGGGTTTCCATGTTCCGTGACCGTCAAAAGGATCTTGTCCCATTCTTCTTCATGGAAGGTGATCTTGTAGCCTGCAACAACATCCATGGTGTGATGGCAGCCCTCAACATCGTTCACGATCCAGATGAGTGGAGACTGTTCATTGATTGATCAAAGACAAGTCTTAAAGCTGTTTTACTGCAGAATGGCAATGTTTTGCCATCAATTCCAGTTGGTCATGCAGTCCATATGAAGGAAACCTATGACAACATGAAACAACTTTTGAGGTGCATAAACTATGACCAACATCAGTGGCAGCTTTGTGGCGATTTGAAGGTTGTTGCTCTCTTGCTTGGTCTGCAGACTGGATACACAAAGTACTGCTGTTTTCTCTGCAAATGGGATAGTCGTGCAAGAGATTCCCACTACATCAAGAAAGATTGGCCACTCCGACAGTCATTAGAGCCTGGGAGGAAAAGTGTTCAGCATCCACCACTTGTTGAATCAAGGAAGATTTTGTTACCACCCTTACACATCAAGCTGGGTCTGATGAAGAACTTTGTCAAGGCCATTGACAAAACACAAGCAGCTTTCAAGTACCTCCGTGGAAAATTTCCAAGGTTAAGTGAAGCTAAGATAAAGGAAGGTGTCTTTGTTGGTCCTCAGATTCGTGAACTTCTTCGAGATGATGCATTTGACCATGCACTGCGTGGCAAGAAAAGACGGCATGGAAAGCCTTCCAGTTATTGGCAATAAATTTTCTCGGAAACAACAAGGCAGACAACTACAGGTTGTTGGTGGAAAACCTGCTCAAGGCATACAAAAGCCTTGGTTGCAACATGTCACTAAAGATACATTTTTTGCACTCTCATCTAGATTTTTTTTCCACCGAACTGCGGAGCAGTGAGCGACGAGCACAGCGAGCCATTTCAGCAGGACATTGCAACAATGGAGAAACGCTATCAGGGCAAATGGAGCCCATCAATGCTTGCAGACTATTGCTGGACAATGACAAGAGATGCTCCATTTAATGAATACAAGAGACAAGCCAATAAGCGCCGAGTAGACACTGAATAGGACTAAACTATGTACATAATAGTTTTTTGCCTTTTGTTTCATAATAAATTTTATTTATATAATCCTTTTGCTGATTTTTAAAGTGTTACTTAAACAGGACAGGTGAACTATTATCATGTAAAGCAACCATAGACACATGAAAAGACCTAGGTTTACAATTTATGATTAAAACTCTACTATCTACACAATATACATAGACATAAAATGTAAAAACTTAAATATCTTAGAAACAGTAGCCAATCAGTTGTTTTAATTTTCATATTTGAATTCAGCACATCAAAATACATAATAAATAGCACATTTTATCTCTGAAGCAGACAACTTCTCAAAAATTGTAGACCAGTGTAATGCTCTAAATAGCCTGATTCTTTGAGAGATTGCTTCTCACCCTGTGCCACAGCTGCCATCAATGTGGGCCCTTGACTTGTTGACTTAAAAGAGGGAGGAAGAAGGTGTTCCCCAGGAGGACCTCAACTTTGGAATTCACTCTTCTCACATATCCCAAACCTGTTGCGTTTCAGGGCACATTGCAAAGCTCATGTCTTTCTATGGGGTTTTGTAGAAGGAAGGGGCTCTGAGTGCTGGAATTTGTACATTTAGAGTTGGGCTTTGTATTGGGAGTATTTCTCTCCAACCCCTATTTTGCTGCTGCCTTTATTTTTGTTGACCTGTATTTTTAATATAAGGTAAAGTTGCCTAGAGTTCTGAAAGTTCCAATTTTACTAAATTGAAATACATAGATAAAATAACACTTTTTATCAGGCACCAGGCAAATAGCATAAATGTCACTGGCCTGTCAACAGTGTTTCTAAATGCTGTTACCATATCCAAAACAACCCTGATATAAGCACTACTGATAAACCAACAATATTTCTAAGTGATATGAACCTTAAAATACACTCTAATACTTGTGTTTATTTCACTGTTACCATGTGGCTGTGTGGAAAACTCTAGGAATTTATGCTCAGCTTAATGCTCATCTGCCAAGTGGCTGTTCTGACTAGTGTGAGACAATCATTGTAACACCCAAGGCATTTGTAAGCACCATTATCATTGATAAAAATGTTCTCAGCAGCTCTAAGTGCCCGTAGCACTTCTAAACATGAAGACTTTACAAACTCTTAATTATTAAGTTTGAAGTGCCATGCACAAGAAACTCACCATAGAAATAATAGTAAAGAATAAATACAGATGTGGGCTAATATCAGTGCTACAGGCTTGCTGGCAGGGCCTGTAAAGAATGTGAATTCTCAAGTAAGCAACTCAGTTTAAAAGCACTTCTGGCTGAGTGGCAGAGCTTGTAATAATCATGAACCCTGGGATGCATGCCTCGCATTGGTTACCAATTCCATTAGTTTTTTTAGAGTCTGTGATAACTGTGTTAGCCACAAAGTATGTAACTCACAGATCTAACATTTTCTCAGCTATGTACATAGCAGTTGTGAAAACTGAAATATTTTTCATGACGCTTACTGTACATCTCCACTGCTTAGTTACCATTGATTGCAGCCACCCTGAGTCACATACAGTCTGCTCTGGTCTGAATGTACCTTGCCATCTCAATAAGCCTCAAAATAAAAATGACATGCACTATATAAGTGTTTCATATAGTTCCAATCTCCACCATGATTAAAAGCTAATGTCTTCTTCTGGCTTCTGAATTTACAATCGCTGAGGCCAACGTTGCAAGATTCTTCACTGTTATAAGTGCCACCCATTCAAGGGTGCTTAAAACAGCCATAAGCCTTCACTACAGAACTCTGGAACTTAGACAGAAGCTTTTAACCATTTCAGGCCCTATAGTGCAGTGCTGACAGCACGTATATCTATGAGCCACAGGAGTCGTAGCTGCTATAAGCCCTGCCAAGGGACTCATGGTGATGAAGAGCTGCTGACAGATCTTGTAAACTGCCTTAGACCCTGCATCATAGGACTCCTGGACAGAAGATCGTACAAATAATATGCCAGTTCCTCAAATGGTAAAAATCATTCTAGCATAATTGACCATGTCAATTTACACCTACTGAGGATCTGACCCAATGCATACAATTCCTTTAAAAACAAATTTCAAGGACAAAAAGAAAAAGGTAGAAATAAAGAAATTGTCAAGATAAAGTAAATTTGAATATATTTTTCACTTAAACACATAGCTACAAAATACTAAGCATTATAAAGTCACGGTTAAAATTCCAGAACCATCCTTAACATTTTCATTATTATTTCCCATGCATATTCCACCTGCAGGTTACAGACGCCCCATAAATAGCACTAACCTCCTGTTAGCTACCATTATTCAGTAACAAAACTGTCTTAAATGGTACTAGCCTACAACCTGCCAATCAAACCCAGCATGAAAGTGACAGATTCAAACCTACACCAGCACAATCTCCTGTTCAGAGCTAAATAAGGACATTTCACTCACATATTACTGTCCAAATACAGGTTACAAAACCATTTTTGTGTCTTATACCAGCCAGTATAAAATGACTTCCCTCCATGATCTGGCCTCAGGGAGAATAGGTGTGACACTGTATTTTGCTCATTGCCCCACCCCCATGTAGCGGGGATCTACAATGAAATCCTAAATAGAATAACCACCTGAATTCTGCCCCTACGGGTATGTCTACCCCTCAATTAAATACCTGTGAGGGGGAGAGCCCCAGAGCCCGGGCTCCGGCCTATGCCTGAATGTCTACACTTCACTTCTGCAGCCCAAGCCTGACTCAGCTCAAAGGGGTCAGCCAGAGGTGTTTAATTGCAGTGCAAACACAGATTGAATAAACTCTTAGAATAAGGGCTGGACCGTACAGGTAACAGAGCACTTCATACATGCCTGTATTAGCCTGATGCATTAGACAAACAGAACCCTCATGAAAGATACACACAGTGACAAACTTTACACTACTTAGACCACCACAGTTAACCAAAAGATATCTAATTGTCTCATGTGGCATTCAAATAAGAATGTAGGAAATATGGTGGGGGTAGGGCCTGGGCACAAAAGGGTAGAATTTGGCCCTAAAAATTATCATTTAAAAAAATAAGCCAATAGCTGGAAAGTTTAAGACTGATGCAGTAGTTCTGGTTGCTGTTTATATACCAGGTTCAGTGTAAACAATATTATGATTTCTGTCTATTTGGTACGTCACAGTCCCCTATGGCCCGTTGGTTCTAAGTGTCTTACACTGATCTGTTCTCCTGCAAAGTCAGGCATGAATGAGGCATAAGAGACCATCTAAGTACACTGTCTTCTTAATACTCTTCTCCCACCATGGATAGCAGGATGTTTTGTATGTAGAACATTCTGAGTATGTTCAGAATCAGTTGTAGAGAACTGAAGAATCAAGAGTTCGTGTGGGATATTTGGCTTGAAACCCTTGCTTCAGATATTATTTGGGGCGTATCCCTTTCCACAGGATAATAAATAAGAGAATTCTTCCTGGAATTCATGTCAGTTTTTTGTCTATTTCGGGCGAGCTCCTACTTCTTTTACTTACATGGGACCAGTTTCTCCTCTCATGTAAATCAATGTAGCTCTAGTGAAGTCAATGGAGCTACAATGAAGATATCAGCTGAGGATCTGGCCTGTATAGTAATACCATACTACAGTTCTATAGAAGAAAATGTGACTACTGGGAAATGAGGTGCTGCTCAAAATGAGTAAGAATGACTGAATCTGGTCCACAAGGAAGTAACATTTAAAAAAAAAATCCTGTTTGCAAACTTACTGTCTCCTTCACTTCTTTCTTTGTGGTGATGCTTTCTGCACAGAAAGCATTACAATAGACTATCCAATATAATTTAAGAGGTCAATGTACCTCTTGGGGCTACTGTCCCTGAATCTCATTGGGTCCTCCGATATCAGTCCAATTCCTCTAGAGGCATTACAGCAATTCATTGGGATGTCTCAAATCAGTTCTGCTGGGTTTTGTTAATTTTTGTTCATCCAGTTTTTTCTTAAATGTAGATTCCATACATCTAGTGTAGTCTACCTACCATGGCCCTTGTACATACATAATGTCATAGGAAAATTTTAATTTGTACTTTTAAAGTATAATCCTGAACTCCTGGTGCACTCAAAACTGAAATTAATAGGAGTTTTGGATGTGCACAAAATACAAAATTAGGCCCCTAGATGATAGTTCCAATCCTTTCCCCCTTTTTTTGCCATCATAAATGATCTATCTCTTCTGCTCAATGATAGAGGCCAACGCATAGCCCCTCGGTTATACACTTAGCTATAATAGTGCATAGCTCCTTTGATTTGCAATGGGAGTAAATGAGCACAGAGATTTGGCCCTATGATCAGATTTACATTCAATCAATCTCCTTGCAATATCACACAGCACACCTAAATCCTTGCCCTGGCTGTCAACTGACCATGGTTAGGTATATATCAATTCTGATTGGTTTGCAGACCAGGCCCATGGTGTGCTATTTGCAGTCGAAAATTCAGCTTAAAAAATGAAGTAATTGTAGAAGAGCAAAATATATTAGCCATAAATTAATGTGCTTTTTGATGCTGAAATAAATAAAAACAAAAATATACATTAAGAAAATATAGTATAATATACAATATATATTTATATCTAACAAAATCATATATATATATATATATATATATATATGAGTTCTATCTATATACTAAATATAAAATAATGAAATAAACTTTCAGCCTGGAATGACTTTTACATCTAAGTTGTAAACCCTTGAAAAATGGGTTCTATCACAGAAATGCTGACATAACCTTATCTGAAGCAGTACATAAAATAGCAGAATATACCAGAATCTATAATTTAATCTTTTAGAGAAAACAGAATTTATCCTACAAAACTACAAAAGACATAATAGGGCTCTGTGTATAATAATTACTGCATCAAATATAATTTAAATTTTGCTTTAAGCTGTAAATTATTAGAGTATCAAAAGTCAAGCATTTCTGTATGATGGGGAAGGATTTTGTTAATTACATATTGGAAAGATTTTTGCATCCTTGTTAACTCTTTTCTACATTAATTTGTGCTATTTTTTTAAATTTTCTTTTGCAGTCTGAGGAACAAAAGTTCTGATATTCAAAGCTTTCAAAGCAGAATAAAAGTAGATATTAATTTAATATACTTCAAGAATATTGATGTGATTTCTATAAACTGAAAGACTTTTTGAAGTCCCATTTATATACTTGTTATATTTCAGAATGGTCAGAATTATATACAATAATCTGAATCGAATTTGGATTCTAGTTACATGGACAAGAGTGTCCTTTAATCCCTAGAAACACAGAGAACATTCAAGTTTGCTCCAGCTCATCTGATGTGGGGTTTTCAGATCAAAAATGAACATGGTTTTGGTTTTCTATTAGGATTAGCAGGTTCGGACTTGCTTTTCCATTAGGATTAGCCATCAACCATCAGATGTAATCCTAAAGAAATCGCAGTAGCATTATCATCATAGCCATCACTGAGCAAGGATACCAAGCTCTTGTTTTCAGGTATTTTTCTCATATGCAATGCCAGCAGAAGAAAGAAAATCCCTCCTAGTTAAAAACTTGGTTCTGAGAACCAATAGAGTGAGCGGGTAGAAGGGTCATGGATCCAGCAAGCTCTGATTTAATAATAATTAATACAGACCTTACACTTTTATTCCTCTAAGGTTTTCCCTCCAATAACTTCACCATGATTGTTATGTTGGAAGCTCTTAACTTCTAAACACTGCTTTTAAAAGGCCAAAACCAAATCTGGATTTCTTTTAGAACAGACCGCCATTTTTTAAAATTAGAGGCTCAATCCCAGGTCACCCTTGCTCTCAGGAACATGTCGTTAAAGCAACTTACTTTGGGGAAGAATGAAACCAGTAGCTAAAATGCAAATAAAAGGAAGCATTTCTTCACACAATGCACAGTCAACCTGTGGAACTCCTTGCCAGAGGATGTTGTGAAGGCCAAGACCATAACAGGGTTCAAAAAAGAACTAGATAAATTCATGGAGGATAGGTCCATCAATGGCTATTAGCCCGGATGGGCAGGGATGGTGTCCTTAGCCACTGTTTGCCAGAAGCTGGGAATGAGAGACAGGAGATGGATCAATTGATGATTACCTGTTCTTCTTCATTCTCTCTGGGGCACCTGGCACTGGCCACTGTCGGATGGCAGGATACTGGGCTAGATGGACCTTATATTCTTATGTACTGAGGTATCCAGATACTGTCAAATGTGCTTCACCACAGGAAAATAACTTCTCCAGTTTTCTATATCAAATGGAGGTTCTTGATCAAGTATCCAACAGTCACTTCTCTAAAAGAAATGGGCCCCTTTAGTCATTGTTTAGAAGGCCCGCCTACATTTAAGGTCACACGAAAACCCATAATCACCTCCCCAGCCATCTTTTAGTTCATGCTGAACTGAATACCGAGCCAGAGTCACCAGAGATAATAATAGTCTGACAACATTACTAAAAGATTTCTGTTTTACATACAAGTCCAAATTATCTAATTTTGCTTTCTTTTTCGTGGATGCAAACTGCAAACTGATAGAATTGTGATCAGATTTTGCACCTGCATTACAACTGTGGGTATAAATATGGGTATTTTTACTTCCAATGGATTTTCACTTACAGGAAGGCAGTTATAGGTTCGCTGTACCAGTAATTCATTTCATATTATCAGTGTGCTATTGCTGAAGTCATCTGTGCAGAAGCATCCTTACAAACTAAGGGGCTCAAAAGTCCAATTATAATAATAATTTATTTATTAGACCAGTGTTAAATTGTACTTCAGAGTGGCACAGACCCTGTGTTGAATGTGATGTGGTGCTGTAGTGCCTCATGGAGTAGAAGCACTGCAAGGTAGGCTCCCATTGGTTGTCCAGTTTCACTAGTCAGGATCACAAAGACTGATCTTTGCTCACCCTCTGTGAGTAGCTTACAGGCTGCTTTGGGGCTCCCTATAATCTAATCCAGGTGTCAGTGTCTAAAATCTTCTGTCATCATTGCTGTGTATATGAGGGCACTAAAAAGTTTTAGAGAGCAGAAGGATAAGAGGATTGATTGAACATTTCTGATGAAGACTGTCATATTTGCAATCACACAAAAATCACACCATTTCTTTCCACTTTCAAACATATATAGCATGGAACTCCTTAAATCCAGTTGGATACATTATATGCTCTCTGCCTAACAGCAGTCATATACAAAGGGCCCTTTCTGAAGTCCTTAATCGGTTCTTAATTAGGCAAAATTCTTCTTATAGTCAATGAGAGTTTTTCATAACTAGGGACTGAAGGCTATATTCACCAAGGGACTTAGGTGCCCAACTGCCTCTTTGGCGTGGTCTATACTAGGAGTTTATCTCGAATTTAGCAGCGTTAAACTGAATTAACCCTGCACCCGTCCACACAACGAAGCCCTTTACTTCGATATAAAGGGCTCTTAATATCGATATCTGTACTCCTCCCCGACGAGGGGAGTAGCGCTGAAATCAATATTGCCATTTTGAATGAGGGTTAATGTGGCCGCAATTCGAAGGTATTGGCCTCTGGGAGCTATCCCACAGTGCACCATTGTGACCTCTCTGGACAGCAATCTGAACTCTGATGCACTGGCCAGGTAGACAGGAAAAGCCCCGTGAACTTTTGAATTTCATTTCCTGTTTGCCCAGAGTGGACAGCACAGGTGACCACGCAGAGCTCATCAGCACAGGTAAGCATGCAGTCCGAGAATAGAAAAAGAGCTCCAGCATGGACCGTATGGGAGGTACTGGATCTGGTCGCTATATGGGGAGAGGATTCAGTGCTAGCAGAACTACGTTCCAAAAGATGAAATGCTAAAACTTTTGAAAAAATCTCCAAGGGCATGATGGAGAGAGGCCAAAATAGGGACTCACTACAGTGCCCTGTGAAAGTTAAGGAGCTCAGACAAACCTACCAGAAAACCAAAGAAGCAAACGGAAGGTCCGGGGCAGAGTCACAGACATGCCACTTCTACGCTGAGCTGCATGCAATTCTCGGGGGGGCCGTCACCACTACCCCACCTCTGACCGTGGATTCCGAGGCGGGGGTAATCTCAGCCATGCCTGAGGATTCTGCGGACGGGGAAGATGAGGAGGAGGAGGAGGAGGACGAGCTCGCAGAGAGCACACAGCACTCCGTTCTCCCCAACAGCCAGGATCTTTTTCTCAGCCTGACAGAAGTACCCTCCCAACCCCCAGACAATGAGGCCATGGAAGGGAAGGGCCATGGAGTGTACCTTTGTAAATATAAAATATGGTTTAAAAGCAAGCATTTTTTAATGATTAATTTGCCCTGAGGACTTGGGATGCATTCGCGGCCAGTACAGCTACTGGAAAAGTCTGTTAACGTATATGGGGATGGGGCAGAAAACCTCCATGAATCTCTCCTGGAGGTACTCCAAAAGCCTTTCCACAAGTTTCTGGTCAGTGCAGCCTTATTCCGTCCTCCATGGTAGGACACTTGACCACGCCATGCTAGTAGCAAGTAATCTGGTATCATTGCATGACAAAGCCTGGCAGCGTATGGTCCTGGTGTTTGCTGGCATTCAAGCAACATCCATTCTTTATCTCGCTGTGTTATCCTCAGGAGAGTGATATCATTCATGGTAACCTGGTTGAAATACGGGAATTTAATTAAGGGGACAGAGGTGGCCGTTCCTACGGGGCGTTTGCCTCATTGGCGCTGAACTTTTCGCGTTTGGCTAGCAGGGATCTTCCCTACCAGCCACGCAGTGGGGGGAGGGGTAAAGAGATGGGGGGGAGGGTTTAGTTTGGTTTCTGCAGGGATCTTCCCTGATACCAGCCACGCGGTGGGGGGGAGGGAGAGATAAAGCGATCATCCCAGAGAATTGGATGTGGGGGGGTAGTTTGGTTTCTGCTGCTGCACGTTAATAGGAAAACCGCAGCACTCAACGGGCTTTGCTTGGTATGTGGGAAAGCAGGGCGCTGCTTTTCTGAAGGATACAGAAGCTGAAAGACAATGGCTTACCATGGCTGCATGCAAGCCAAATTCTGTTGCCCGGACCTGCGTCTGTGCTCTCTAACACCAAAGCCGAAGGCACTCAATATTAAGATGCAAAATGTGACCTTGTACCGAAATCACATGTGCTATGTAATGTGAATAGTGTTGTTCACCGTGAAAGAGTATAAGCATTGTTCTGTAAAATGTATCTTTTTAAATACTTCTCTCCCTTTTTTCCCTCCCTCCCGCAGCTTCAAATTTTTCAAGCCTCCCTCCTCCGTCCCGAAGGCTATCTCAGATAAGGCGGCGAAAAAAAAGGACGAGAGACAAAATGTTCTCTGAAATCATGGAATCGAGCCACAATGAAAGAGCTCATCTGAATGAGTGGAAGGACGCGGTTTCAAAGTACAGGAAAGAGGCCAGTGAACGTGAGGACAGGAGGGACCAACATGAGGACATGAGGGACCAACGTGAGGAAAGAAGGGACCAACGTGAGGAAAGAAGGGACCAACATGAGGAGAGAAGAGACGCTCGAGATGAGAGGTGGCGGCAGAAAGATCAGAGGAGGCAGGATGCAACGCTGGGGCTGCTGCGTGAGCAAACGGACATGCTCCGGCTTCTGGTGGAGCTTCAGGAATGACAGCAGGATCACAGACTGCCGCTGCAGCCCCTGTATAACCACCCTCCCCCCTCACCATGTTCCATAGCTTCCTCACCCAGACGTGTAAGAACGCGGGGCGGGGGGGAGGCTCCGTGCACCCTCCCACTCCACCCCAGTGGACAGCCCAACCAAAAGGCTGTCATTATTTTAAACTTTTTTAGTGGCCTTTTCCTTCCCTCCTATCCTCCTCCCAAACCCCACCTGGGCTACCTTGTCAGTTCTCTCCCTCTTTTTATAATAAATTAATAAAAAATAAATGATTTTTAAATGATAGTGACTTTATTTCCTTTGAAAGCAAGCTGTGATCGAAGGGGGAGGGTGGGTTGCTTACAGAGAATGAGTCAAGGGGACGGGTTTTCATCAAGGAGAAACAAACAGAACTTTCACACCGAAGCCTGGCCAGTCATGAAACTGGTTTTCAAAGCTTCTCTGATGCGCAGCGCTTCCTGGTGTGCTCTTCTAATCGCCCTGGTGTCTGGCTGCACATAATCAGCGGCCAAGCGATTTGCCTCAGCCTCCCACCCCACCATATAGGTCTCCCCCTTACTCTCACAGAGATTGTGGAGCACACAGCAAGCAGCAATAACAATGGGAATATTGGTTTGGCTGAGGTCTGAGCGAATCAGTAACGTGCGCCAGCGTCCCTTTAAACGTCCAAATGCACATTCTACCACCATTCTGCACTTGCTCAGCCTGTAGTTGAAAAGCTCCTGACTACTGTCCAGGCTGCCTGTGTATGGCTTCATGAGCCATGGCATTAAGGGGTAGGCTGGGTCCCCAAGGATAACTATAGGCATTTCAACATCCCCAACGGTTATTTTCTGGTCTGGGAAGTAAATCCCTTGCTGCAGCCATTTAAACAGAGTAGTGTTCCTGAAGACGCGAGCGTCATGAACCCTTCCTGGCCAGCCCACATTGATGTTGGTGAAACGTCCCTTGTGATCCACCAGTGCTTCCAGCACCATTGAAAAGTACCCTTTGCGGTTTATGTACTGGCAGCCCTGGTGCTCCGGTGCCAAGATAGGGATGTGGGTTCCATCTATTGCCCCACCACAGTTAGGGAATCCCATTGCAGCAAAGCCATCCACTATGACCTGCACATTTCCCAGAGTCACTACCTTTGGTAGCAGCAGCTCAGTGATTGCTTTGGCTACTTGCATCACAGCAGCCACCACAGTAGATTTGCCCACTCCAAATTGATTCCCAACTGACTGGTAGCTGTCTGGCGTTGCAAGCTTCCACAGGGCTATCGCCACTCGCTTCTCAACTCTGAGGGCTGCTCTCATCTTGCTCTCATTCTGGCGCGTCAGGGCAGGGAAAAGCAAGTCACAAAGTTCAATGAAAGTGCTCTTACACATGTGAAAGTTTCGCAGCCACTGGGAATCATCCCAGACCTGCAACACTGTGCGGTCCCACCAGTCTGTGCTTAAAGCAACAGAGAGTCCTGTGGCACCTTTAAGACTAACAGATGTATTGGAGCATAAGCTTTCGTGGGTGAATGTCCACTTCGTCGGATGCATGTCACATGCTCCACAAAAGCTTATGCTCCAATACATCTGTTAGTCTTAAAGGTGCCACAGGACTCTCTGTTGCTTTTTACAGATACAGACTAACACGGCTACCCCTCTGATACTTGACAGTCTGTGCTTGTTTCCCGGGCCCAGAATCAGCCTTCCACGGCTAGAACCTGCCCCATTAACAACATGATCTCCAAAGCGCTGGGGCCCGCGGTTTGAGAGAATTCTATGTCCGTGTCCATGTCCTTATCACTCTCGTCGCCGCGCTGCAGTCACCGCCTCCTCCTCGCCAGGTTTTTCTGGTCCTGGTTCAGCATAAACTGCACAAGAATGCGTGAGGTGTTTACAATGTTCATGACTACTGTCTTGAGCTGAGCGGGCTCCATGCTTGACGTGGTATGGCGTCCGCAGTGCAGTGTTCACCCAGGAAAAAAGGCACGAAATGGTTGTCTGCCGTTGCTTTCATGGAGGGAGGGGTGAGGCTGTACCCAGAACCACCAGTGACAATGTTTTTTGCCCCATCAGGCATTGGGATCTCAACCCAGAATTCCAATGGGTGGGGGAGGCTGCGGGAACAATGGGATAACGATGGGATAGCTACCCACAGGGCAACGCTCTGGAAGTCGACGCTAGCCTCGGTACATGGACGCACACCGCCGAATTAATGTGCTTAGTGTGGCCGCATGCACTCGACTTTACACAATCTGTTTCCAAAAATCGGTTTCTGTAAAATTGGAATAATCCCGTAGTGTAGACATACCCTTTGAGCACCTAAGGCCAACACTGAAGCACCACTGGCACTAACAAAGCCATTGCTAATGTGTTGCCTAACCCTGTATGCACCAGAAGTCGGTAAGTATGTATTTCCTCCAGTATAGTCCCCTGCATGCCTATGTTTCTGTCAACAAGCATATGCAAAACTGCCTAAATCCTAATGCTGCCCACCTGCTTGGCACTCTAGCTAAACCCTGGTGGGATCCTCAGTCTAGGCGCTCTCTGTCCTGTGGAGCCAGCTCCAGTAGGCATGCTCAGAACACACCTAACCTGCACAAAAGTCAGCTGGGGATGAGCAGGTTGGAGTTTGGCTGACTGGCATCTGTGCCCCATTACACCCAGTAGCCCAGTCAGGGCCAGCCAGGTGTTTTTGCCCAGAGCGGGAAAACATTCCTGGGAACAGCTTGGCGGGGTACAGGGGAGAGGGGAAATTCCAGTTTGGCACACTGCCTTTAGATATTGATGTGGTGTCCCTGAAAGTTATCATCTAGGACTCCTATGGCCAGCCCTGAGCTCAGAGGTTAGGGCACACATGTAGGATGCGGACCTAGGTTTAAATCCTCTCTCTGCCTACTTTGGAGCAGGTACTTGAACCTGGTTGTCCATGTCCTAGGTGAGTTCTGGCTATAGTGGAAGTCTCTCTTTCTTCACAAGAAAGGGCTGATAACCTGGCTTAGGTATCTAACTACAGGAGAGGGTTAATGATTGAAAATCTTGAGCAGAAATAGGGGCTTAAGCCCCTTTGAGGATCTGGGACCTAAGCCCCACCCTATTTCCCTGCATTCCACTTAGCTTAGGTGCTCAGCTTGCTGGGTTCTGGGAATCTCTTTCTTAGGCACCTAACTCTCCCCATGCATTGCACAGGGAGCCTGGGCACCTATCTCGGGGCTGTGGCAGGACATCTAGGAGTTAAGCATTGTAATGCCTAAGTCCCCATTGTGAATCTAGCTCTACATTAAATCTTTAGGACAAAACTTCAAAAATAAGACAAGGTCCATGCTCCAAAACTAAACTAACCATGGATCACTGGAATACAGTAGTTGTATGTAGTATTTTAGTAGCTGTGTTGGTGCCAGATATTAGAGAGACACGGTGCGTGAGGTAATATCTCTTACTGGAGTAACTTCTGTTGGTGAGGGAGACAAGCTTTCATAGAGCTCTTCAGGTGACCTGAAGAAGAGCTCTGCGAAGCTCCAAAGCTTGTCTCTCTCACCAACAGAAGTTGCTCCTATAAAAGATATCACAACACCCATCTTGCCTCCGTAAGTGTTATTTTACATCAGATATATTGGATTGTAAGTGTCATGTTTACTTTATTGTAAAAGTATGAATGACAATAGTTTTCTAGCCTGTCAACTTCAATGAGACCAGACTGTACCTGCTTACAGCATATGAAAAATGGTTTGATTCTAACCAGCGCTATCCGTCCCTCACTTTAAAGAATGCTAAATTCCTTCACAATCCCTTTCAGAAGCTAAAAAAAAGAAAAATAAATACTTAGAAATTAAATGCATAATTTTACACACCATTACAGCTTGAAAGGATGAAAGTCTAGTTTCATCACTGATGTGTTCTTGAACAAAATTTACAGAGTTCTATTAATTAAAGACATCGTCTTCTGGCAATCAATGTCAGTGGTGAATTCTCATCCATTTGCATAAGAGAATTTGTAGCTTCCCTGACTGTCTAGAAATAAAAGAGAACATTAAAATGGGTAAATGTGGGCAGAAATTCTTGATATTTTCAAAGGGACGATTTTATATGTACTTTGATATGTTTAAGGATTTTGCAGTAGATTTAGAACTGTTATTTTTACAAAGTGCCTTCACTTTAAAATTAGTCTCAATCAAAATGATTATAAGATGATGTATGGAGTTTTAGGGCATCTAATCCAAGCACTTAAAGAAATTTCAAAACCTCAAACCAAAGAGATTTAAAATGTGTTGCTGACTTTTCTTGTTTATTGTCTTTGTGTGAATACTTTAACTTAATAATTGCGGTATATGATCAATGCCAAAGATAGACTAATAGGACAACATGTATGTTTTTAATAGAACTAGATCTCATAGGAAAGATTATTGCACTCATATCTATACTCTAAACTACTAATTTATTACAATCATATTATGACACAGCTCAGCTCTTTACACAGGAGTTTCCAGTAGGTCTAATGACAGCTGGGTACTTGTTTCAATTTATTTAAACCATTGAAAATGACACACAATGCAACAATAACAGACAGACATAGATGAGATGCAAGCCAGGAAAAGTTTTTAAACTCTGACAAGACCCAGTGATCTCCTAACTATTCTACAGGAGATAAATGAGTTTCTGTTATAATCATTAGCAAGACAGGGACAGTATTGTACATAGTAACCATATACAGAATGGACTTTTATGGTGGAGACATACTGTTTAGCTGTAGTAGGAGCTACTGGAGGAATTTAATGAAGGTTGAAATTTCAGGCCACAATATGTGGACAAGACACTAATATTTATTATTACAGTAGCTCCTAGAGTACCCAATTAAGATCAGGGCCCAATATGCTGGACAGTGCATATTTACATAGTAAGAGGTAGCCCCTGCCTGAATGAGTTCCCAATCTAAATACACAGCACAAAGGATGAAAGAAGAAACAGAGTTGAGGCGACTTGACCAAGGCCACACAACAGGTCAGTATCAAAGCCATGAATAGAACCCAGGTTTCACAACTTTCAGTTCATTTCCCCTATGCAGTAGATGGATTCTCTATTAGAATTCTTCTCTTATGAAGACATTCACATTACCAGTGTTAGTAAATGGTCCTGTGTCAACTTCCTTTTCCCTAGTAACTGATTCTGCTCAGCCACATTTTGCATACACTATGATATGATTCAACAATTCAGATATTGCTCAATGAGAGTCAGAAGACCATCCAATCTTTTCAAATCATTGTAATAGTTATTAATAGTCATGTCCATGTTTTGCAACAAAACAATCCAAGTTAAGCCAGAATTCAAGGTAAAGTTCCTTCATTGTATACTTAATAATAGTTATGCTAATAGGATATTTGAATTACTGGGGTAAACATATCTAGGTATTCTATGTGAATTTACAAAGTCCACCTTAAGAAAATACTTTTAAGATTATATTATTTAAAATCTCTGTTATAGAAGAAGCCTACTAATAATGCATTGCTGGGCTACAGCTTTGTATTCCTTTGTGCCTGTGTAGTCTCCGTTCTACGTTTAACAGTAAGGACACCTGGTATTTATAGTGTCATCAAACCAGTGATGAAAGGAGAAATGAGAAAGAGAAGCAAAGTCAAAGACAGATTAAAAGAGTCTGACCAAGCAAAGATGAAACTAAAAAGAGAGACCAGAGTTTAAAAGTTTTGGGGAAGGCTGTAAAGTTTTGATAGATGAGGACCCTGCATAGTCTTATGCAACTTACATTAAATTCAGTTTTCATTTTGTGTACATATGTGAGGGCACAATTTGGCCTTAAACGGTGAAAATGGATAGGCATACACGAGAATCCATATGGATCCAATCATTTAAGCTATAGTATGTGGAAGATTGAAAACTTTGATTCATATCACAAATAATGATTAATTATTTAGTGATTTTTGATGCACTTAAAACATGTATTGTTACTTAGCACCCACATAAGAGTCCTTATGTAAAAAGAGATGCACTCTGTCAATTGATTTAGCTACAGCCACAAGCGTTCTTTCTTCTGACTAAACTCATCCCAGGAATCAATGCAATAATGCCAGCAACAAATTTGGCTCTTTATGCAAAGCTCTTCATGGATTCATATGTTTTTTTTGTTGCCAAAAGTAACTATAATACTTTGCTCTGATCTACTGCATAAGACATGCCAGAGAACTTCACCAAGTAAATTCTGCATCGAGTGCATAACTTCTATTTGAGCTATCTCATATTTTAAAAGATATCCAGGCTTGATTGAACCGCTGGAGAATCTTCCACATCCCTAGGTAAATTGTGAAAATGGCTGATTGCCTTATATGACAGGGTAGTCTGCCTCTTAAAGGCAGTAGCTTCTTGTCATCAGCCCACCCCACCAGGTGGCATGGCCCTTTAAGAGTTTGAAAGTTCCAGTATAAGGACCTAAGGGGGATGTGAAGAGAGAGCTGTCCTGGGAATGAACAGGGCTTAGCAGGAAATCCTGTGATATCTTTAAGATCCTCGGGGGGTGGGAGCTTTGTAGAGAGGATGGGGGCAAGGCTCTCCTCTGCCCCAGACCAATTGGGAAAGAGCTGGGAGAAGGGGACCAGCATAGAAGGGTAGATGCCTGCAGGCACTGCAGAGTGTAAAAAGGCTCCTGCAGAACCCTGAGTGAGCAGGGAGAAGACACCAGCAGGAGAAGGCTGCCTGCTGGATCCTCCTAGCCTGAGGCTTAATTGGGTGAGGGAACAGGCCAGCTGAGGGAGAAGCTGGGTCAGGCTCTACAGCTGGCTAAATTATCAACCCAGCCACAAGGAGGAGGGCTGGGGCTCGTGCTAGGTGAAGCAATAGCGTGACTATTTGAAGCCCAACCCTAGCTCCAGGAAGGAGACTGGGGGATGCATCTCCTGAAGCAGGGCAAAGAACTGACCAGGACTCTTGTAGGGACCCAGAAGAGGGTTGTTGACGTCACTAGGCATAGCTACCAGGTAACTCGGGAGAGTGAAAGGCCATAAGTGCCGATGAAACTCCCCTGCTTTGGGTCTAGGTGAGCCACAGTAACTCCATCTTGTGAACTTTGACCTACCTCCATGCTAACTGCTTACATGCTGTAGCAGAAATGTAATGGTCAGCTTTTTCTAGCAGACAGCTGCAGTTTCGTTCACACTAGCAAAACTTCACATCTCAAGTTGTTCAAAAAATATCAAGTGCTTTGCAAATCCCCTGGAAGCTCCACACACCATGGCGACCACAAGCCAGTGGAGTAGTGGAACGCACAAATCAGACACTCAAGCAACACCTCTCAAAGGTCTGTCAGGAGGCCTCTCTTAGGTGGCCTGATTCTTTGCCCATTGTGTTACTCCGCATTCGTGCTCTCCCCAAGGGCAGGTTAGGGCTTAGTCCCTTCAAAATTATGTTTGGAAGGGCATGGCCTATAAATGGTACCCCAGTTCTGGCAGGGAAGTGGGAAATGGGGTGTGGTTTCTTGTCTCAGTACATGTGCTTTCTGTGTGCTGTTCTTTTTTTTTTCACAAATACACCAAAAATTCACAGCCTCTTCTGCTGAATGCCCCGGTCCTCTCCTTACAGCCTGGTGACTCCGTTCTTGTTCGGACCTGAAAGGACAAACCTCTCCAAGAGAAGTGGAAGGGACCCCACACCGTCCTGCTTGTTACCCACATGGAGGCAAAGGTCAAAGGACACAAAAACTGAATTCATCACTCTCAACTAAAAGCAGTACCCACTCCTGAACAGTGAACTGTCCAGCCTGCAGAGAAGACTGCCAGCAACAATTTGGGACTTAAGCTGTTATTCAAAAGACAGTAAGGGTCACTGGGAATGCCTGGTAATCTCTCTGAACAGCCACAGCGCATTCTCCGCAAAAACCCTGAGCATTGGTTCTATCTATTCACAGTAGGCCGACCTAGCCTATGGTCCTGGTCCTTTTATTTTTTTATTTGTTTGGTATCAATAATTCTTATCTTCTGGGCATTTGGATTGTTGTAATTACAATATGGGTTCAGGTTTAGGGTCTCTCACAACATTCCTTTTTGTCACAGAAGCACTCCTTCTGTTACCTAATGTTTCACCCACATCGCATGCAGGATGGGGAGCCATCCCTGCAAATATAGCTACCAATACCTATAAGGCCCTGAAAATTGCCTTTGCCCGTAAGTTTAATCTCTCCCACTGTTAAATATGTGCCCAGACTCCCCACCATTCGGCTGAATTGCTCTAAAAAGTAGTTCCCCAAAATTGGTCAGACTTTTGTCAAAAATAAATGGTTACCAGCAGCAGCACCTCTAACAATTTAAGTTTGCAATCTAACTGTACTGCAGAAGCTCCTTATGGCCTACACAATGGCTCTTGGAATTCCCACTATAGTAGCACTCGTAAGCCCCAGCCTATTCGTCTACGTTTTCCACCCACTGGTCTCATATGTTATCAGCAAGCCAGTACAAGTAATTATACCTGGTTTGCCGGCATTAGTATATGTAAATTTTATATTGGTCCTAATATAAGTCTCACTGTTCCTTTACTAAATGCCACCTGTTGGCAAACCGGCGCTGCATTCTTTGCCCTATCCACACAAGCCACCCTACGGGACCTACAAGGTAACAATAAAAAGGCTAGTTATGGTAAAGCATTCTGGGTTTGTGGTAATAGTGCCTATAAATAGCTTCCTCATGGTTGGCATGGTAGCTGTTACAAAAGCTATCTTGCTCCTTCCCTCCGTGTTCTAACCCAGGCTCCCTCAGGTCGCCCCAGATATTACTGGTCCCTAAAAGCTACCATTAAACCCATCGGTAAAAAAAACAGGTTTAAAATAAAATTCCTCCCTATTTATGGGGTGGGACGGCTAACCCAACTCTACAGAAGACTTTCTAAATTTCTCACCCAGTTTGCCAATAATACCCTGGCCATAAAAAAAAGCATAAGTTCTAAGCTGTACCAGCTTCAATTGCTGGCTCAACAAAACCGCCAGGCCCTAAATTATGTGTTAGCCTCTCGGGGCGGGGTCTGTGCCCTTATTAAAAAAAAATGTTGTACCTATGTCCCAGAGTTTTCACAGGATATTAACAAGCACATCTTGTCAGCCGAACAGGCCCTGAACCAGTGAAAGGCCCAAAAAAGAGAACCCACTATTCTTGATTCCCTTTGGAGTTGGTTACCTAGTCTCGAAGGACTAGGAAAAGACATTGTTCGCATCTTGCTCACAGGTGTTGTAATATGTTTTGTCCTTTTCCTTTTGCTCGCTTGCTGTAAAGTGCTCATACGTAAAATTTGTACCTCCCATTCCTCAAAAGTTCCCTTATACCCTCTCATTAATAATCCTAATTGCATGAAGCTTAATCGCATTTTGTTTTTAAAGTATGAGAAAACTCTGCCAAAGGTTTATTGAGTGTTCTCAAAGGAGGGAATTGTTGACGTCACTAGGCATAGCTACCAGGTAACTCGGGAGAGTGAAAGGCCATAAGTGCCGATGAAACTCCCCTGCTCTGGGGCTAGGTGAGCCACAGTAACTCCATCTTGTGAACTTTGACCTACCTCCATGCTAACTGCTTACATGCTGTAGCAGAAATGTAATGGTCAGCTTTTTCTAGCAGACAGCTGCAGTTTCGTTCACACTAACAAAACTTTTAGTAATAATGCAAAAAAAAAGGGGGAGGAAAAACTGCGTGTGCATAAACCTACAAGGTCAAAAATAAGCATATGGACGGGAATCTTTTAAACTGTAACTGCAAAAAAAACTGTAACTGCAAAAAAAAAGGGGGTAAAAAGGGTAAAAAAAATTAACAAAACAAAGGCTTACACAAAAACAGCTTAAAATATAAAAAAAACCACTTGCTTGTATGTGCTGCGCTTAATTTAAGACATGCTGGTCTCCTAGTGCCTATTCAGAGCTCTTAAATAAACTTGAATTGCTTCTCCACCTCGGTGTGTTCATTGGTGCAAAGCACACCAGGCAACGAACCCCGCTGTTGCCCCCCTCGGGCCCTTTGGGCCGGCAACAGGGTGATCTGGGGCAGCTAACAAAGTAAGTCATCCTATGTTAAAAAAAACTTAATAAATCTGATCCTATAAAGAGGGTCATGTTCTTGGGCTAACCTAAGTCTGGTAATTCATTGAAAGAGCCTGGGGTGCACAGAGTGCACTGACAGGGCTACAGGGGGGTACGCTGAAGAGGCTGAACCCTTAACACTGTTAAAAATTGGTGCTAGATTTGTAGTTGGAATTAGTCTAGCCTCCGCTTCAAAGTATTTTATCTCATTACATCTTTTTCTGTCAGTTTAAAGAGCCCTGTGCTATCAGAAATCTCTTCGCCATGTAGGTACTTGAAGACCATGAATAAGTCACCTTGTAGCCTTCACTTGGCTAAATTAAGTAGACTGCGCTTCTTAAGCCTTTCACTATACGCCAAGCTTTCCAGACCTCAAATCATCCTAGTAATTCTTTTTTCTGAACCCTTTCCAAGTTTTCATCATCCATTTGGAAGTGTGGACAGCAGAACTGGGTACAATATTCTAGAAATGGTCTCACTAATGCCATATGCAGTGATAGTAACACCCCCCTTCTCCTACTTGGTATGCACCTTCTTATACATCAGTCTTTAAATATATGCAGAAATTTAAGGTAGAAAGCCACACTGATAGTTTAATTTTAAAATCCAGATTTTAAACTTGTAGCAGTAGTAGAGTAAGGAATTAAACACATTTGCTACTTATGCTTAAGGCTACAATTATGTCACAAAGGTCATGGCAGTCACGGAATCTGTGACTTCCATTGAACTCTGTGACATTTTCTGCCCTGGGGCTAGAGCTCCCAGCCAGCCCCGCCCTCGCAGCGCCCTGCCCCCAACCTGGTGCAGGGACCCGGCACAGCTGCCCAGCCGTGGTAGGTGGCCGGCCTGACCCCGCGCAGCTGCACAGCCATGGCGTGTGGCGGACCCCCTGCATGGCAGCAAGGACTCCCCAGAGCTACCCAGCCTCAGCTGCAGACAGGGCCAGTGGCTGGGGGACCCTGCAGCTACCAGCTACCCAGGCCAGGGGACCCCACAGCAGCCCAAAACCAGGGGCAGGGGGACCCCAGAGCTCCCACGCACCGCATCAGTGGGGGACCCAGGAGCCCCAGCCGCAGTGGGTGCTGAACCCACCTACTCCTTTTGTCAGGGATATTTTTAGTGAAAGTCAGGGACAGGTCAAGGGCGGCCGTGAATTTTTGTTTATTTCCTGTGACCTGTCCCTGACTTTTACTAAAAATAGATGTGACAAAAATTTAGCCTTACTTATGCTATATTTTCATTACATGACCACCATGTCCTTATTCCGTCCTGACCCTTTAAAATGCCTCTTCTGCAGGAAAGGAGTGGCTTTAAAACTCCCTGTTTTATATGGGATTTCTTGCCCTTCAGGGTGAATTTCTTTAGTATTTTAGTGGTACTCGGGGAGTTGCCTGATGTCCTAATCAGCAGTGACACAACCCCCAGTGACTCCTCCAGGCTCATGGTTACAAATATGTTGGTGTAGTACCATTCAGTCAGCACCTGATTTAGAGAGGGGAAGGATGTGGCTGTTGCTTTGCAGAGTAGTACAGCAATTCTGGATCGCTCTTACTCTAAAATTATTGAGAAACCCATCTGTATTAACATTCAGTGCCCTGAGGAGCATCAGGCAGAAGTAAGTGAATTCTTTCACTTAACCAGCTCTTCTACTTACAGTTCATTTACAAGTTACCTGATGTTTGAAGTTTCAGGTGCTGGTCTTCTGGCAATAGGAGGAGATTCCTTGACTTATTCATTCTCTTCCACTCCATCACCCATCCTGGTATTTCCCAGTGGAATATGGGCTAGATGTGTGGGTCCATCACTCCATGGACTACAATATTTTGCTAAAAGGCTTAGATGAACCGTCTCTCTCTCTCTTGTTTAAACACAAAATATTATGAGTTCCACTGAGGCTGATAAGAAATAATGCTTACTTAGAAGTATCTATTTTTTCTACTTTTTCTTTATAAATTTAATTAAATTTCACATTTATGGTATGTTGAAAATTCTTTGTGTTTAAAAAAGAGTCAATATTAGTGCATACTCTATGTATGCCCTTTGTAACGCTACTGTGTACATAAATATTTGAGTGCCCAATAGAATTGTCACGGTTCTCCTTTTAGCAACAGGACCACCCTATATTGTATTTTTGTCACATAGTTTCAATTTGAAGGTTTGTAATAATGTTGGAAGAGGATTGCAGAGTATTTATAAATGGAGCATTTTATCTGAAGGGATAAATAAGTTATCATAAAATACCTGTTCTATATCTGCCTCTGTTATTCACTTAGTGACAATGCTTAAGTTAAATTTCCAAATTTCAGAATAGAAATTGATTTCATGTAACACTTTATAAAGTAGCAATGGGTTACATATTAGTAATGTGACTGTATAAGCAAATTCAGCAGTAATTATGCACTTGGTGAGAGTTTGCAGTTGAACATGAAAAGTCAGCATATTCAACATTGTCTCCTAACTAGTGTCCACAATCAGTTGTGAATGAGAATACTACAACTTCTGTCTAACTCATTCATAGGCACACATTATTTGCATGCTTAAATTAGGTAGTTTCACTGTACACTATGCTGAAGTTCTATTATTTGTACCCACAAATGACTTGGGGGGGGACTGAGAACTGTGAGTGGAAATTTAGAAGCCACCTGTTAAATCTGGAAGAGAAGAATGACTCCAGTGTCCTGATCAGTATTCCTTTCTCTTTTGGAAAAATGCTATGAGAACACTTCCTTTTCCTTGGGAGTCTTCAGAGATTGGATGAAAGGTAATGTCTCATCCCAAGATCAAGAATTCCTCGTGCTTTCTTTAGTAGCAGTCCTTTTATAAATAAGATTTCAGTACCTGGAAGTTAAAAATCTGATCTCGCTGCCTTGAGAGGAGCTGATGGTTTCCCACCTCAGTATTGACCCATTGGATAACAACAAATACTTAAGTTATTATCTGTGTTACATAAGTGCTGACGAGCCCCAGTCACAGACCAGGACCCCATTGTGCCAGGTGCTGTACAAAGAGAACAAAAAAGATGGTCCTGCCCCAAACAGCTTAGAAGTTACTAAGACCTGAGACAATGGATGGAAACACAGGCTTATGGGGGGAGTACAAGTAAACAACGAGACAATATTGATCATCATGGTAGGCAGTGATCTCAGAACACCCGAGGTCTAAGCATTATCAGGTTTACTGTAAGCAACATGGCAAAGGAGAACTTCAAGACAGCGAGAGAACTAGAGAGAGACTGCATTGAGAGATGCTTCTTGAGCAAGAGTCTAACAGTTGCTTTTTAAAAGAAAAGCTGACCCCTTGAATATCCTAATTTTGGGAAACACTTATCTATTGGGAAAATTCTAACAAGGCAACTCTAACAAAGATCCAGTGCCTACACTGGTTCCTTCACATCTGTCATCTGCTTCAGTTCCATGACCAGCTCAACTGGAACCCCCTGCAAAACAAAAAACACAGCAGCAAGTCTCAGAGTCTGGGTCAATTAACTCAGGCTTGAGGGCTTGAGATTTAGAGCTTAAAAAAAACCCAGTGCGGATAGTCCCACTTGGGCTGGTGCCTGGGCTCTGAAACTCTTGCTGGGTGTCAGAGCCTGAGCACCAGCCAGAGTGGGAATGTCTTACACTGCTATTTTGAGCCCTGTAGCATGAGCCTGATTCAATTGACCCAGGCTCTGAGACTCACTACCATGTTTGTTTTGTTTTTCAGAGTGGACATACCCAGAGAGTTGAGAGCACTCAGTATAGCATTGTGCCTTTGTACACCTAATTGAGGGCTATTTCATTCTGGGTTCAACAGAGCCCAGATTTGTCACCCTCCTGTTTAATGTATATATGATACCTTCTAGGCCTGATCCAACTCCTGTTAAATCCAATGGGAGCTGTATCTGGCCCTTGGTGAGTAAGCACTGATTACTGTGTTCAATATATTGAAGACATTCTGTTTTTATGCTTCCATCTCTTGATCCTGATTATGTGATGAAGTAACTTACACAGTGCTTATTGAAGATTGAGTATAGATGAGGATTGGCTGGAGCCAAGACAGAGATGGTCCATAGGGGATGAGTAAAACCGCTAGATGATGTGACACAAATTTATATAAACATACCCTGTTAGCGGAGTTTACCTATATTAGTGGCTCACAACTTGGGTGTCTGGAAAAAATAATCTCCCATTTTTCCTTTAAGATATAACAAGTGAATTCAGCCAGAAAGGAGTCTGACATTTTTGTGTTAATCTCTAGCTGCTTCTTGTGCTCAAGTTCCACTTACAAGTGCTTAGAATCTACTTGACCTGTGCATGATTCACAAATCATAGTTTTTTCCCCCTTCCTTTAACTCAGTCTTAAAATGTGATTTTCAAAATATCATGGACTACTGGAGGAAATGAGTATAAATGTCTGATCTATCTTCCTAATTATTTTATGGTGGTGGTGCTTTAGTCAGAGGCCTTGTCCTGAACACTCTTACAAACAATTTGCAGAGATCACAGTGCAAGTGTAGATGAATTTGCCACAATTTGCATTATGAGAATATCTATGTATCATTATTAGGAATGGGAGACTAATTCACAGAGAATAGATGAGCCAACAAATGTTCTCTCTATTCTTTTTTCTAGTTATCAACAGGTAGCTTACTATATGTTTTAATGTTTTAATTATTTGAAATATTTGCTAAATTTCTAAATAATATTTGATCTGTAGATTATTCCTGAAAAGCCCATTGAAATAATTCAATATCCAAAATTCAAGTTCTTACTTTTCATTGGACATGTAAGGCACATGCCAGACACCAGCCAACAGTTAGATGGCCCCTAAATCTGAGGAATGCAAGGTAACTGTAAGTCACCGGTTTTTGTAGCTCCTTCTGAATCTAGCACTAGTTTGCTGTGTCCCATCAAGCTATCATCAGCACTCATACAGGGTTACTTCATGCTTTATAGGCATTGCCTCATTTTGGGGTCAAGGTGGATTCATGCTGCACCAGCTGGAATTTGTAGAAGCATTCTCCCTCTTCTGCAGTTGTGCAGGGGGAAGTACATCCATTGCTATAGTTCCTTCAGACTGTGCAGCCTACTCATCCCCAACACGTCTGGTCACCTCTGATGGACAGTGTGGGGAGAACAAGGGCATGTCCCTACCCTCTCCCTGTTCCCTTTAGTTGTCACAAAAAGGCAGCTGTCCAGAGACGAAGGGGACTTCAAATGTGCCCAGTTGCTGCAGAGAGATGGAAGAGTTCCTTGCACCCTCCTTACATACACCCAAACCTGCTGGGCTCATTGTAATGATGGAATAATACACTGATAAAATGGAACATAAAGCACTTTAATATAGAACGTATTACTGTATTACATTCTGTCAACAGAGGAAGATACCTATATGGAATATCCTCCATACTACAGTATAAACTTTTAAGTACAGCGCTTACTGAGCACTACCATTAGCATCACAGACTTTAACTCAAAATATTAGCAACAGTTACTACTGTTCACGTGGAAACCACATTTTCAAATGCTTACAATGTAGGCATTTTGAATTCTTTACTGAAAAGAAATTTAGAGGCTAACTCGCAATAAGAAATAGCGAAATTGAGCAGATCTTAGGTAAAATGCAGCCTTTTATTGAGTTTTTATTCCCAAAACCGTTGAGTACATTTTGTTCAACTATTCAGTGACAACAACAAAAAGTCACCTCCAGACTAAGGCCAAGCATGCTGGGAAGGGATCTTTTAATAAAGTTACGAGCATAGGGGAAATGAGGGGGTTAAAAGTAACCTCACAATACCTCCATCTTTCTCTGTCTCAAAAGTTAGAACAGCTAATACATGAATTGTAACAATAGTAATTATATCATTATTGATGTACAAAAACAAGTTTTAATGTTTAAAGTAACAATAGGTGTAAAGTGTACTGTACTTGTTATTTCTTTATTAGACACTAAAATGCAAAGCTTAGAGCTCAGGCTATGGTTGTTAACATGTGACACACAATTCATTTACAAAGTAATTAAGATTCTCTCTTCTTCTTCTTTTTTTTTTTTTTAAGCTTGGCCCAACTTCTTGTAGCAATACCTCCCGTGCTTTAATTACTCGTGTGAAAAGACTCCCATTGATTTCAATGGGCTTGGATCAGGATCCAAATCCTTTCCTTCCTTTCACCTCCTTGCATCAAATTCAAGCCTCTACTCTTCGCCTTCAAGGCTCTGCATACACCAGCACTGCTTGCATCTCTGCTGTCACCTTATTACTCCCCCTAACTGCTCCCTTTTCCTCTTTCAGTTATTGGATCTATAGTTAAATTAAATAATCCCTGCATTACTTAAAGAAGTGAGTGGCCCAGTGGCTATGAAGACATTTAAATTCATTGATAAGGCTGTATATGTGGTGTGAGCAGTTTCTTCCAAGTCTCCAACACTTGCTGCAAATACCATATATAATCTCAGTCTGCCATACTGATAGTGCCACACAGAAATCTATTTTTGTGTCTTTCCATTTCTAACACCACTCCTGGAGGTATAACTTTCAGAGGGCAAGTTCAGATATTGGACTTGATCCTCATTATCACCTGCTAATTACCTACTGTGAAAGATGTGTTACTTGATAATGACACTGTAAAATACTGATTGCAGTTTTCTTCAACATGCAGGGCAACAGTGTGAAAAAGTATGTATTTTTATTAGCTAGTAGTAGTACTTGGCAAAAAGAGAACCTCATGACTGATACTAGTTATGTTCATAAATCTGACTAGACTTCTTATTCCCCTTTCATCCAATTTTCCAGCTTGATAGCTTTGAGGTATTGTTGGGACATGGAGACTTTGGGAATGTCCTCGAGGAAGAAAATTAAATACATATTATGCTGACAATACTTAAAATATAGGCAGAGTTTTCTTTCAAAGTTTCAGACTGAATGGGATAATCGCTTTCTTCTGATAAAACTGGTTTTACATGGGTGTAACTCTCTTGACTTCAGTGGATTTACTCCTAATTCTGAAGAGTGTAAATGAGATCAGAATCAGGGTCATGGTCCAGTGGCCTCAACACAGGTCCTAATCCTTAGTTGTAATCCTGGTTTAGGGCCTCAGAGGGAGTCAGTGTTTATGTCTTGTAGGGCATATCTACATAAACATTTAGTTCCCAGCAAGGTTGGATGTCCATCTACCCCACTCTAGCCTGCCATGAGCCAACTGTCCATGTGGACCCTGCTGATGTGCATTAACAGTTTGTTTAATGCACTTTGAACTAATCCTCTTTGAAATGGGAATAGATCAAAGGATATTAACAAACTGTTAATGCGCATCAGCAGGATCCACATGGATACTTGGCCCATGACAGGCTAGAGTGGGGTAGATTGACTTCCCAGCTTGGAACAAAATAAGTATTCATGTAGACAAGCCCTTAAACTCTCTGCCTCAGCTTTTTTATAATCAAAATTCTTACCTCCATAGGAGTGCTGTGAGGTCTAATTAGCCACTTTTTAAAAAAATACTTTGCATATGAAAAATCCTAAACATTATTATTACTTATTTCTACATAAATTGACACTACTATGTTGAGAAGCTCCCAGGATGGGAAAGTGTGTACTATAAGCACTGGAAGTAGGTGACATATAACTTTATCAGCAAAAGTGACATGGCAAAAGTATGTTCAGAGGCACTTTTCAATAGTGCTTCTGTGTATCTGATTCAAAATAGGATGGGCTGTTACTACACTGATAGCAAAGAGAAACACCTCCGTTCTTCTCAGATGGTGCACAGAAAGAGGCAGAGTCCTAAAGAACCAAGAAGCAGACCATGTAGTTGGTGCCACAAGACATTTAAAATTAAAAGTAAAATTAAATGTTGAGTTTTTTAGATTAAAAACAGTCCCCTTCAATTGCACCCAGAAACAAGTGAAGCAAACAAAGCACAAGTGTGACATGGCTGGCATTATTTGCTCCACTAAGAAGATGTGCTGATGTGATTTAGCTGATGTTTGAGTGCTCTTCAAAGCTACCTATTAAAGTTCATTAATGTAGTCTGGATGGATGGCTATGGCAAGGTCTCCATCTGATAGGAAAGACTGTAAACACAGGTCATCTCTTGGCCAGTCACAGACAGTGTATGTCTGATCACCTCCACTATCAGAAGCAGCTGAGAGTCCAAACACATTATGTCAAACCTCTGACAAAGGGTGAATATAAATTCCCTTAGGTGGAGCAGACAAAACCCCAGTCAAATCTTCCAGATGTTTCCCTTTATTCACCTCTTCTTTGTCTGGATTTCACTTCAGCTGAGTCACTGCAATCCCTGTCTACATCTCAGTCAGACACTTGCAAAGCAAAGATACTACTAGGTAAAAGGGGAAGGAAGAGTGGAGAGAAGAGAGCAAGCTGAGGAGACTGCAAGGCTTTTTAGACTGCAATCTCCTCTAGCAGTCTAATGTACATACTGAACAGAGGAGGTGCCAGAACAGAACCTAACATGACCTCATAAGGGAGCCCTTGAGGTGGATGAGCCACCCTTTGAATCCTCTTAGAGGAAAGAATGAAACACGTAGGAGTAGTTTAATCTACTGTCATAAGCGCCCTCAGGACAGTAACTAATATCACATATGTAGTAGTAATCAAAGGCTGCTGATAGATGTATGAATCAGCATGCACTTTTGGTCTTTGCCCATCACTAGGAAGAGATTATTAACTGAGGATGCTATTGAAGTCTCTATATGATAGCTATGCTTAAAATCATAAAAGGTGCAAAGATCTCAGATGGTGACAGAACAGGTTTGCTACAACTTTTATGATCAGAGTGAAGGTCTGAGAGTATGTGACAACTGGAGAGATTTCCTAAGCAGAGACTTTGCTGATCACTACTGTTAATGTTCTTTTATAAAGGCTTCCCCCTCCCAATACTACCCATTGTGGCAAACAAGGAAAAAATTATCATCCCCTATAATCTGGGGGGGGGGGGGGAACCAAGAGAAGGTAACCTAGTTTAATTTCCTTTTTATACTAGACCGATCTCTTCTTTGGGTTAGCAGAATTACTTTCTCCCACATTAGCCAAGGAGATAGAGCCTTGTCGTAAGTGAGAAGGCCAGCTGGTAAATCATGATAAATTAATCCAGGTTAGCTAATGGAAATGGATATGGGATTTAGTGATAGCTAAAATGGTCTTTGAGGATGGTTCATGGATTAAAACAAACATGGATCTAGCAAGATGTTTGTCAGCAGGCACCTTAACGACTTGGACTGTATATTTTCCCCCCTTTTTCTGTTTTTATCATTTTAGATTGTAAATTCTTCAGGGCAGGGACTGTCTTCCTATAAATCTGTATAGTTCCTAGCATATGACAGTGCCCATTATATAAACATGGTAAGAATTAATCGTAGCTATTGTCTCAAAAGATCATGATACCAGAAAGGCAGAGAAATCAGGCACCTCCCTTTTAAAATAAAAGCTGCTTTCAGAAAACAAAAGTTATTAATGGTGATGGCCCATTGAGCCCTGAGCAGTGCCACACATCACACAGTAGAACTGTATCAGTTCCATTATTGTACTTTCATGCCCACAGAGCATGGAACTGGAATTTCACCTCTCTACCTAACCCCACAAACCTCTTGTGAGGTAGGAGAAAAGTTTAACTCCAGAATGAGACACACAGGATTAGATGCAGTTCCCTCACTGACTTACAATGAGTAGTGCCTATGCAGTCTCTTGGGAGGTAATTCAGAGTGTCTGGTAGGCCAAAAAATAACATCTGAGAGAGAAATATAAGGCCTGTCTAAAGCCTGTTTGAAGTCAATGGAAGCGAGGTACTTGCTGAGTAAAATAGTGTTGCAGGCTGCTTAGGTGATAAGCAGGGGTAAATGAACTCATTATGATATATTAATATTGTTTCTGTATATACTTTTATATATTTTTGAAAATACCTTAATCCTGTCAACTGTGCATGTCTATGTAATCATGTGTTTCCATCACTGCTACCCTCATATTCCCCCTGCCCCCATTTATTGGTTATACTCGCTTGTTATGCCTAGTCTTGGTTTAAGTCCAATCCTGTAAGTTGCTCTCCGTAGCCAGATACCTCACCCATGTGCACTGTTCCCTCTAATTATTTAATGTCCATGTGCAGAATGAATTTTGTTATATGCACCAATATGGAGGTGATGTGTGGTGGGGGTGGGGCTGATGTGTTCGGACTGTGGGACGGGGCTCAGGGTTGGGGTAGAGGGTTGGGGTGCAGGGAGGTGCAGGCTATGGGGTGGGACCGGGAATGAGGGGTTTGGAGTGCAGGCTCCCCCGGGTGAGAAGCGCCTGTCCCCGGCTGCAGCAGCTCTGGTGGGGCAGGGTGGGGCTGGGCCAGGCTGCGGGAGGGGTGCCTCTCCCTGGCCGCAGCAGCTCCGGTCGGGTGGGGCGGGGCTGGGCCGGGAGAGGGGCGCCTTTCCCCACCTGCGCAGCCCTTGATAGCCTGTTGCACGGCCGTGCAGTTTAGAGGGAACTTAGCCCATGTGTCATTATGACTTCAGTGGGGTTCTGCACAGGGGTCAGGTTCCATGATCAGGGTCTTGGCTTGTAAGTTCTCTGGAACAGACCCTTTCTCTTATTATGCATATACATAGTGATTAGCACAAGGGTGCTTTGAAATGTATGTTGTTTATATACAATTAATCTACTAACTAGCTCCTATTAGGCATTTCCTAAATAGTAGATTTCATTATCTCTCCCTGTTTATAAGCATGCCAGGTACATCTTACATATATATCCTGGTGGTGATTCTGAGTGTACACTACTTGGTACCCTAGGGAGATTTCAAAACCAAAGAGGCTACTGGATTTCCATTTCTGTTCCCAAGCTGCAGGGCACTGCAACAATTAACCTGAGGAATTAAACTGCTACAGATAACTTGGTGTAGATGAGAGGATTGGGTGTTACATTAGCTATTTTATATTAAGTGTTATACGCTTAGAGGGACGTAAGACACCATTTGTTTTTCTGAGTGTGAATTCAATTTTATCAAAAGCCAGGAGTAATAGAAATAATTTGTTAACTTGTCTTGCACTTTGAATTGACTTCAATGAGTTCTTCATATTAATTCTATAGAGTTTCCTACACTAATACACGTCTTTCACTCCTATAATGCTAGGAATAGGACCAAGAAAATTAACTTCTCTTGGTGACTTCTAAACAAGATGCAATTGTTCAGGAAAAGATTAAACTTGACTCATTCTTGGGGACAGTGTCACCAGTTATCTCCTCTTAATTTTTTCTTTATTTTTTTCTAGTTTCACCTAACTTTTTTACCTTCCAAATAAAATAAATAAAAACATACAGTATTTTTCATATAGTTTAAGGTGTGGATAGTCCAGTCTAAGTGTGTAATACACTCTAGTAGCTAAATCCCATCATCTGTTTATGCTTTTTTACTTCTGTTATACTTCTGTGGCATTTTATTTGATGTTTCTCAACATCAACTGTTCATTTACATTTCTTTTACATTGTCTAGATCCCATTTTATTTTATTCATTACAAACCTTTAGGGTCAGCTCATCACCTGCTGTAAGCTAGCAAAAGTTCACTGAAGTCAAAATAAATATGTCAATTTGCATCTGATGAGGATAAGACCCTTGATCTTTCATCTTCTCATTGTCCTTGAGTGTGCAGGGATAGGTAATTAAGGGACAGCTATGACTCTGTGTCTAATGGCTCAATGTTGTTTATAATAAGGATTTCCAGAAACAGAGAGTGGGATTCACAAATGTATTTAGGTGCCTAACTCCCATTGAAATCGATGGCAGCTAGGGTCTAGATTCACAAGAAATTTAGACATGGCAAAGTTCAATGTCACCACTCCTAACTTTTAGGCACCTAGAAAATCACTGGGATTCACAAAGCCTGAGTCAGGTGCTTAGGCTCCTTATATAATGAATGGGGAGAGACAGGCACTTCAGAATGGGATTCACAGAAGCCAGCATGCTAGGAGGCTGCTTGCCTAAGCTAACCAATGGGAGATGCCAACAAGAGGGGTGTGGGCACTAAGCGTCATCCCATGACGGAGTTCAGCCTAAATCCTGGCTGCAGAGCAGTGGCTCCCTTCGCTTCAAAGTCTCAGCCATAAGCCCACTCTTGGAGTTAGATGACTATACCATTTTTGTAAAGGCTGGTGGGGGCAGGAGGAGAAGGAGGGAGGGAGGAAGGAAGGAGGATAACCTCCCTCATAATTTTCAGTCCAGTGGTTAGGATACTCACCTGGGATGGAGGTACCTCCCTCATTCCAGTCCCTCCTCTGCTTGAGGTGACAAAGGGATTTGAACAGAGCTCTCAAGTGAGTTCCCTAGCCACTGGGCTCTGGGGTTATTCTGATGTGGGGCTCCCTTAATCTCTCCTGTTTGAAACTGTTCTATTGTGGCTAGCTAACTAAAAAGGAATTGGACCCGGGGGACTGGACCCAGGGTCTCTCACACAAGTGCACTAACCATCAGGCTACAGAGTTATTCTCATTGTTTGTGTGCACTCTCTCTGCCTCCGTGATTTCTTTTCATTATTAATTCACAATGGAACAGCTTCAACAGAAAATATTGAGGGAGCCTGACATGAAAATATCCTATAGCCCAGTGGCTAGGTCACTCACACAGGCAGAGTCTCATTGTCAGGTGGAGGGAGCAGCTGAACTTGCATTCCCCTACCTCCCAGATGAATACCTAATCCCTGGGCTACAAGATATGAGAGGTAATCTTCCTCTTGTCCCCACCCCCATTTTGTGTAAGCTCACCTACAAGGGCCCAATCCAATAGGTGAGCTTTGAGCCTGCATACGAGATTGGGCCCCATAAGCAAGTTAGCGGGAGGAATGCTGGTCTCCCACTGGTTTGTACATCACTCTGGGGTTTAGGCATCCACATACCTGGAGTGAAGCAGCAGTGCACAAGCTCACAGGCAGCAATTTAGCAGTAAAAGTTCCCTTGGCACCAAAAACTTAAGTGCCAAACAAGTTTAGGTGCCTACAGGGCTCAGCAGCAGTTGAGCAGAGTTTTGTGTATCTCAGTGGGGCCTGATTCTGGGATTTAGGAGCATACAGTGGCTGTTAGTTGCCTAAATCCTTTTGTAACTCTAGCCTTAGATGCCTAAATACCTTTCTGAATCCCACCCTAACATTCCACATTTCATACTGCTCTGGAAGTTCTGCTCCATATAGAACCAGAAAGAATCACTTATTCAGGTGATCTTCCTAACTGCATGAGATTTACCAATGATTATTTATTAGTTTAAAATTATTTTAAATTGGAAAAAAAATACATACAATTATATTAATTTTAATGAATTACTAAACTACCTTTTAATTTTCATACACATTTTAAAGACCCTTGTTCAGATACTGGGATAATTCACTGAGTAGTTGTAGTCTGGGTTATGCCAGTTTTTATCTGCATAACCCAGGACAGATGGCTCTCATTGGTGGAAACTCCACAGTTGTGGTGGTTTCAGAATGCCTGGAGCCAGCCGGGGCAGACTCAGAAGAAGGTAACTCTGGTTGGGGAGGGAGTGTGGCCAAGGTATCTAAGGATGTACTGAGTCAGCCCATCCCCTGAAGAGACTCTACCAGCAGGGCTCCCGTTGTGGCCACACTGCTATATTTTAGGCACTAGCTTGAGCAAAGCTAGGCCATGTATATCTGCCCAAGTTGGGAATTACACCTCTCAGCTACAGTGCAGTTGTACTATATAGCTGCCCTACCCTGCTATAATCTGGAGAAAGGCAACAGTGCAAACAGCACCACCAACAGGTTGGAGACACGGTGCTTGTGTTTCATTATAAATAATGTGGGTACTGAGGTGGTAGAGACAGAAGTTAATCAAAGGTAAAAGTGGAGATGGAGGGTGAAGTGATATATTTAGAGGGGAAAGGGGGCTAGAATTGGTGGATATAGATTAGGGTGAGAAGAGAATAGGCCCACACATGTTTTGTTCCAGCCCAGTAAATCTTCAGATGTAAACACTGTCTTCTTTCCCCAGTCATGAATTTCCACCTCCTGCTCCAGTGACACAGCACCCCCAGAGGCACTGGAGGTACAGTATAATTTGCACCAACAGGAACAAATTGATCCAGGCAGCAGCATATATTATTTACTTTGGCTTTATGAATTGGAATAGTTACTGCAGATTGAAATGGTTCACTGCCTTAAAAACAAAACAAAACAAAACAAAAACAGAACATCCCACGAAACAGAAGCAATTGAAATACTGATCTACAATCATTTCATTTCTTAGCCTTCACTCTAGAGTTAACATTTGTCCAGAAAGCCCATTTCTCTAAAACTGTGTTAGAAAAGATCTGAAGGAGTCAGCCAATCTAATTATGATGATGTATAGGATAGCTCTTTTTCTGATTTTTTCGGCTGAGGGTGGCATTGTACACTTCAAATTACCAACAGGGATTGATATTTTCAGCAAAGGTCATCTTAATCCCAATTTGTGCTGCTTCAACCCACCTATTTTAATGGGCCTTCCATCTGCAAAATAAAGATTTTTTTTTCCTCCGTACCCCTGCCAAACCTGGACTTTGAACAGCCTCCTTCATTAATATCAGTTGCCACTCAGAGCTGCAGATGACATTGATTAATTGTCCAATTAGTTTAATTATAAGGAGGAAAAGATGTGCAAAGCAACAAAACAAACAAATCAGCAGTGTTTATTGTTCAGTAAACATCTAACTCAATATGATTTTTTTAAAAAGCTTTGCAGATTAGTAAGTTTTTTTTGTTCATCACTCAAAATATACACTAGGTTAGCAGGGAGCATTAAACCTCTACTCTAGAATTTTTGGGGAAAATAGTTTAATGTTGCTCATTTGTGAGAAATCTGAATGGAATGGTCAATAACAAAGGAAATCCATTTAAAATATTTGAATGTTAAAAGCTGTCTTGAAGATGTCTGTTTTTGGTGCCTTCACAATATTTTTTGCTCTGAATTTCAGTTATCTTTATGTTCTTTAAAAGATTGTGATGTTCCTTTAGCAACACGGCAGGAAATAGAAAATCTGTGATTTTTCTCCATCTCATTGGTAATTATAAACAGGAGGTAGTCACAGCTCAGATACTTGTTTGTGGCTTTTGCTAGATCTTTTTTTTCTTCTTCTAACTTTGATGGAAAAAGAAAAGCTATTATACATGGTAAGAAAATGCCACCTAAGACAGAACTAAAATTCTTCCAATTAACTCAAGTAATTAGAATTTGGAAAATCTCCAGTGAACGTCTCATACTCAATGTAAACTGAAAAATAAGCACAGAAGCCAGTGGTGCTCAGAAAGGTGTAAAGAAATAGAATAGACATTGCCCAATGAAGATCAGACCATACAGATGTGTGTTCCTGGCACTGTCTGCTAAGTAGAGAAGAATGTTCTACAGAGCCCCATATGGCACAGTAATAACACTGATGCTGAATGTTTATATTGCTAAATACTCCACTCACCATGCATTTAAAGCAACACACTGTATACATCATCAGTTTAAGCATATCTCATTGCTCAACAGTGAACAACAAATAATACGTGCACGAGAAATGCTATATTCAAGAGTTCCATTTTTCAGGGAGGTTTGAAAACCATTTAAATTTAAAAATGTACATGGATTTGCAATAAACCCTCAAACTCAAAGAGAAATTCTGTCTGCCGTAGGCTCAGAACCACAAGAAACCACCAAATTTTGTATGATGTACACCTAAAAACATAAATCAGTCCACATTCTTCTGAGACTCAGTCCATGTTGTTCCCAGGATCTGCAAACCTGGCCCCACATTTTGGATCAGTGACAAAAACTCAAACAAGCAAACTTACCTAGTGCCAATTTTCATTATTTTCACTACAGCTCCAGTAGTTGCTCAATGAGATGTCCAGATCTTGCTTCCAGTAAAGTCAGGAACAAAACTGCCACTGAGTGAAGTACTGGCTCCATTGAATTCAATACTGAAATTCCCATAGACTTCAGTAGAGCCAGGATTTCACCCGTTGACTTCAATGGTGTAGGAACAGGGCCTGAGAATGTTGATACTCCCATTATATTAGAGGGTATCTATGGGCAGGTACAATCCTGTGCGGAGCAGAGTGTCCTCACTTCGCATTGATATCTGTGGAAGTCAAAAGTGCTCAGCACATCACAGGAACAGGCACCCTAATGAATTATGTTGTCCAATTGGAGTATTCATAACTACATAAGAATAGATAGGATATTCTTAAATTCAGTGATGTCACAGCAGCTAATGAACTGACAGAGAAATTCTTAAAGCGTGTGAATGAACTCAGTTTCCCTTAGGATCAGATTGGCTGGCCAATTTATTCATTTTAGGAAGAACAGATTGTCCTGCAATTTTTTCCCTGTAAATTCAAGCTATGAATGTTACATGAATTATGTACTTTGCTATCCTATATACATAGCAAAATGTAATAGTTTTTCTACAAAAGAGCTGATTGCATAAGTAGTGACTTTGTATTTTCTGATACTATTAACATTGAAAAATATTTAACATATAATTGACTTTCCACCATGATTGCTTAGTTGCTTTCAATCTTTCACGCGAGCTGGATAATGAAACGTTTTTGTTTCTTCAGGGGTGTGTTTTTAAGGCAGTTTCTGGTTCTCATACACTAACAATGTTTTGTTTGGCTCAAAATAAACAACATGGCAAGGGGATGTCTAAATGTAATTCGAATATTTCATGCAATGAGAATGATAGATGGAAAACTTTTCAATTCCTATTAAGATTTGTAGAAGCATTTTTTTTTAAATAAAGTTTTATAAAGCCTAAGTATTAGGCTTGAAAAGTTAAAGTTTAAGGAGGGAGCATGCACCAGTGGATAGAGTCAGTCTGAGCATGAGGAGACCTGGATTCTATTCCCTAGCTTTGCCACTAAGCTGTTATGTGGTCTTGAACAAGCCACTTCATCTCTTTGTCCCCCACCTTACCTTACCTTACCTTTTTTGTTTGGTCTACTTAGACTGCCAGCTCTTGGGGATAGGGACTCCACTGTTTGTTTACAGAGTGCCTATCCCACTAGGCTCCAGAGTCAGTTTGGGCATTTAGGTGCTACTGTAGTACAAGTAATAAACCTAATAGATCCAAAGTAAACGGTGTCCATTTCAAGGGGACATCCTCCTGTTTTCTCCTAGCCTGAAGGACTGGGTTAGACTCAGGATTCTCATGAGAGTTTGGGGATATAAAATATTTGCTGCCCCCACTCAACACACAGTAGCAAAGCAACTCAGTGTTTGCTACATCAGCCTCCAGTACTTGTCAGGTGAGGCAGGCAAGTGGATCCATGCATCATAGAGCCACGCCCACCTACCCACGCCACCTTCATTCAGCTGGACACCAAAACCTCTGCACACTCCAACAAAGATTCTTAACAACCCACCCAATTTTAAACTGGAGACTTAGATCTTATGCTATGTTACATGGAAGGAAGTTTGTTTATGTAATATACTAAGATGAAAATGAAAGAGTTTTCTCTCTGAAAAACCTGAGCAGCTTTAAGTAACTTACCACAAAAAACTGGAGGATGAATTTTTCTGCATTCTATAGAGAAAGCTATATGGTATATGTTTGAGTGTCATGGTGTGTGGCAGTGAAAAATTTTATTAGCCCTCTTTGGCAATTAAGGTGGTGAAACAACAACAAAATAGTCTGAAGATGTGCAGGTAATTTATTTTGTCAGGATGTAGGAACAGTTAGCTGAATCTAATCCTAGGTAAGATACAGACTTTGGTTGGGAGAGGAAAGCACTTAGATCACCTCACCCTTGATGGAGGATGATTTTATGGATGTGGTATCTCCATCAAAGGTATCAAGACAGTCGCTGAGGTACTTCTGAACTCTGCCACATCTAGGTACCTGAATAGCATGACTGCCACAAAATACTCTCTATCTGGTTGTTCAGAATATTGCATCCTATCCTGTCAGACTGATCTGGGTGCAGTGATCTCCAGGCTTGATTATTTAAATGTGTTGTAGTGAGGAATTAAACTGCTTATTGTGAAAAGGCATTTCTGGTACAAAGTACAGCAGATGGCCTCCACTGCTACACAATCCACTGAGAACAGATCACCCTATCACTCTACTCTGTGGAATTCTGAATCAAATTTCAAGGTTTTGGTCTTTATCTAAACGCCTACTCAGGGATTGATCCAGGTTATCTGAGGAACCACCTCCAAGTATTCCAATGGAAAATGGAACAGTCATTCTCAAGGGTGAGACTGATGACTACAGGAGGGTGGAGGAATGGGCATTGTCTTCAATGGGAGTTGTGGGTGCTCACTACTTTTCAAAGTCCGGTAGATACCTAAACATGGATTGAGCAACCTAGCTTTAAGCTTCTATTTTTGACAATCTTGATTCTGGACCCTTAAAATTCTTCTCCTGCTGCAGCAGATTTCAATTCCTGTAAGGTGAATTCCATTCAATAATACTGGTGTTGAAGCAGGGAGAAGTGATTGATGGTAGTGATCATCTAACCATGTCACCATGGATTTCTCCATGAACCGAAAACTGTTTTAAGCCCTAAAAATGAAGTCTCAGGAGCCTTAAAGAATTTATATTCATAAAATGATGTATTTTGAAAGCAAATGTATATCAGGCCATGCATACCAACATCAGAGGCATAGTAGTTTTAACCTGTGCTCCATTTTTAAAAGAAACATTTATTAAATAGGTTTTTAGGGAAATTTTCCTCCATGGTGCATTTGTTATTCTGAACTGTTGAATAAAAAATGAGAACTCACTTGTCAAGAAGTAACCTTATGTGCCTTTTCTGAAACTTTATATACTACTCTTCACCCCTAAATATAAGAACAAATTACTGAAAATATTGTTGTAGTACCCAAGGGAAAACTTCTAAGTGAGGATCAAATTTCTCCATAGCTGGGCATTGCATGGGGTTCCATAGCACCTAGCCAAGTCACAAAAATAAGAGTGGGTCCTAATTTTGTATCTGCACCAAATACATGCAGATGAGAAAATGGAAGGTAACACCTAAGGGGCAAAGAAATGATCCTATATCATTTGTCACTCCATTCTGTCCATTCCAATATGCACTCTAGAGACATGACAGTATTGCCTAAGGGAATGAAATAGCTAGAGCTAATAAGAAGAAAAGTAGATAGCAGACGCTGAGGCAAATCAAATTATTTAAGTATAATATCCAGATCACCTAGTAACTAAGATAATACCAGTTACTTGACTACAGAATTCAAAATAATTTAACTATCATATTAAAACTATTCATCTAGCAGTATTAATAACACAGTTTTCCAACCTGAACAGTTAGAATAAATAAATATAGTGCCAGCAAAAATGACATCTATTCCTCTTTACCTTTCACTGTCTGGGCTTATGATGACAGGGAACAATGAAAGCTGTAGCTAGTTACTGTACCAGCTGACTGAAAAAAATGGCAATAACAACTTTCCCTTTTCTGTTTTTTCTCTGAGGTTTCTACCATCCAAAACTTAAAAATTTCATCTGTCCCAGACCAAGTTTTGGAAGGAAACAAATTACCTGTCATTATAGCAGTTCATCTCGTTCTACTGCACCTTCTCCTTTACTTACCTGATCTACCTGACTGTCCAATTGCCTGCCATGTGCGAGTTAAGACAGAGCAGAACCCATGCCGTTGTGACAATTCCATGTTTCTGATTGGCCTCCCCACAGCATGAAAAATAGACTTATTGGCAGATCAGCACACTGCTGAGAGTCTCTTCACTGGGCAGATGAGAGGCACTACTCCAACTATACAGAATTTGACATCTAGAAGAGAAAGTTAATACTCTATTAGTGGGTTTTTTTAGAATTCATTCATATCACACATAAAGTAACACAGTCCAAATATCTCACCTCTAGATTACTTATGATTTTGACTGATTGTACTCTGTGCCTGCCACATTTCTAGTGTTTTATGGAACATGCAAGCATCTGTCATGGCCAGGTTGTGTGGGCAGTCAGGGCTTATGGGTGGAGTCAGAGTCGTGCTTAGTGAGTAGGGGTGGACCCAAGGGTTGGACATGGAATCAGAAGCCAGGCACCAAAGCAAGTCGAAGGAGCAAAGTCTGTCTTAGCATCCAGGTTGGGAGCCACCTAGTTACACAGACAACTTCCTAGTGCCCCTCCCCCCCCCAGATTTAAGTAGTGTCTATGGAGCAATTGGGGACCCTAGGAGCACAGCCATTCAGGCTGTGTGTGAGTGGCATTTCCTGTGGTGCTTGGCCCTCACAAGGGTCACACCCCATCAATCGCTACTCTGCCAAACTGGGTTTGGTGGTGCTCCAGGAACAGCAGATGTAGGGTCTAGCCCCACAGATCCTCACAGGAACATCTGCTTTCTATCAGTTCATTTGTCAATTACTCATTAATCTTGCTCTGTCAGTCTATCTAGACAGACACATATTAGGAGTGGGATCCATACCACAGATGGTTGAATTTTAGAAGTGTCACCTGCTCCCACAAAAGTCTGATCCACTTCCCTCAGCTGAAAACACTCCTCTTGAAATGTTAGTCTGAAACCGGAGCAAACCAAAGCAATGCAGTAAAGGAAAGAACTGGAGACTTGTGTTGTGGTTCAGTTAACATATTAACTGACCCAAATCTTCACCCAAAACTCGGACTGAACTTGAACTATAATTTTGAGGTTTAAAATAAAGTCCAGCTAAATTTCCCTTGAACTTTGTATTTTTGCATTTTGACATGACATTGCAATTCCCAGCAAGGAAGAGGAAACACTAAAATGGCTCAGGAAAGCCTGTCTTCATGGTATTTCTGGCCTTACTGAAGTCAGGAAGTATTTAATGTCTTGTGAGGTTTTCAGCCTGTATTTACAGACTCAAGAGGTTCATATAAGTTCAACTGAGGTTCAGAAAAATATCTGAACTTTTGAGGTCTTAACTGAATGGCTGTTCTTCTTGAAGTGAGCCAATTATTAGAGACAGCAAGGATTCAATCAGTTACAGAGGGGCTTCCTCTGAAAATAGAGTTTCTTAGAGGCCCACATGAGGTTTTGGTGGTTTGATACACATGCTACTTTTTTGATTATCATTATTTTGCTTTCCCTGAATCCTGTGAGGTAATATGCCTTAAAGTATGGGTCCAAATCCTCCACTGGTGTAAACTGGTGTAGCTCTGTTGAGCTGGCCTATGATGCTGATTGTGTCTACTGACTTCAATAAAATGACTGATTCTCATGAGTGTAAATCTGGACCAAAATCTGGACCATTGTTTATAAAAATGTCACATACTAAGCATGACCATACATGGGGAAACATAAATGTTCCTATCTGGAGCACAATATAATGCCTTTTAAAAAGACCAATAAAGAACATTTGCAAATAAGAAATATAAGAGAATGGAATATATTGGCTATTAAAATAGCTTCTCAATTGGTCAGTTATTATAAGCCGTTATTAACTAATACAATTATTGAAAAAATGTAAAAAGAATAAATATACACAAAATAGTTTGTATGATGTAACTATCTTGAGAGGATAATGTAGTTTGTGTGTTGTTATTTTTTCCAGCATATTAATGATCTGCTTGAGTTAGCACCTTAGGTGTTGCCTTGAGCTTTTAAATATTTTGAGGCTTTGTCTACACTTAAAATGCTACAGCTGTACTAATGCAGCGCTTCAGTGTAGCCACTCACTACAGCGCTGGGAGGAGTTCTCCCGTTGCCATAGCTAATCCACCTCCCTGAGAGATGGTAGCTAGATCAATGGAATAATTCTGCCACTGACCTAGTGCTGTCTACATTGAGGGTTAGATTGGCTTAACTACGCTGCTCAGGGGTGTGGATTTTTCACTCCCCAAGCCACGTAGATGGGAAAACCTAAATAGATACTAAGCAAAAGTAAATTGTGTACAGCTTTAGGCCAATGTTCATCTTGTGAACACAAGAAATAGTTTTCAGCCAAATGCACTTTGAGTATTGCCACAGTATCTATGTAAGGGACAAGCTGGTACTGCATGTGTTTACAGTGTATGCTTCCTGAAAGGGTAAACAGTGGTTATTTTAACCCCGCTTCTCAGTAGGTGTAATTGGGTCAGTCTCCATTTAATCCAATGGAACTATACTGATAAACTTCAGTTAAGGACCTGGTCATAGTTTGTAAAGACAAGCAAAAGAATTATGACTGGCCCAATCTATGTAGCCATGTCACATCAGGTCACCATCTACATTTCACTGTTCAACCAACATAGACAAAACTGACTGATTGCAACGGGACCGGCCCTCAATAAATTTTCACCAACACTGCTCCATATGCCTCCACAGCACTCTCCATGGGGATGTGTGGGGTTATATGATGGGGGGTTTAAAATGAAAAAGAAATCAAAATAAGAGTATACCAAGTGGGTATAAGAACCATTCTGGAAACAGGAGTTAACTCTCCTCTCACTTAGGCTGGTGTAAATCAGGAAAAACCCCATGGAAGTACATGGAGTTACATCATTGTAACACTGGTGGGAGAGGAGAATCAGGACCATAGTTTACCATTATGTTTAGTAATGCAAGCAGCTAAATCTTGGTACAATTAGAATACCACAATGAGAGACAGCATGAAAGAGAAAATATATTGTAAAGGAATTGTTCAGAATCAAAACAACTACTGAAGGGGCACAAATGGAAATTAGGTACCCAGGGCCTGATTTTTAAAGGAATTTAGGCACCTAAGATTTAGATAGGTGCCTGATGGGATTTTCAAAAGCACCTAGGTCCCACTGAAATCAAGGGCATTTTTGAAAATCCCATTAGGGCATGATCTGCATCTTCAGGGCATCAATACTGTTAAAAAACTGCCCACCCAGCTCCCACTGGCTCTCAATGAGAGTTAGGTGCCTAACTACACTTTGGGTATGTCTACACACCACTGTAAGCCTAGGGTTAGTAGGACTCAAGTCAACTGACCCACGTCAGGGAACCCTGGGCTTTAGCATCTACATTGCATTTTAACCATAGGTTAAGGATTTTTTGACCCATGTTTGAACCTAGGGCTCTAGCATCCACACTGCAGTGAACTGACCTGGGGCAAAGTAACCCTATCCTAGAGTGCCTAGCACCCCTGCTATCCCACCCCCCCAAGTGACAACACTCTAGCCCTAGAAATGTGTTGCATTGTGGAAAACTTGACTGCCCACTCTGCATGTTAGAGGACATTTGAACTGCCCACCAACACAGCCTGCCGAGCAGTCATTTTGTTCTGTGCATTCCCAGCTACCAGAGCCAGCAAACTGGAGAAGGCACCTTTGGATGAAATCCTCTTGCTTGCACTTTTGCTCCTGTGTCAGAAACTGGCAGAGCATCCGCGAGGCGCAGGTGGACATTTCAGTGGCATTTTCTGTCCCAGCAAAGGTATCGGAGAGATTTCCTGATGGATCTCTAGGAGGAGAAGGAGTACCCTGGCATTGCTGACTCTCACTGACAGATGCTGCTCAGTATAATTGGCATAGCTGTTGATTCCCCCTATGTTGACTGGAGGACTATGGTTTAAAGCAGCTCTGTGGAGGAGCATAGAATTAATAACTGGAATGTCAAAGACATAAAATGTAACAGTTCTAAAGTGACCCAACACATGTTGTGAAGGGGATGCTTCAGTCTTCACACTGCCTTTTCACTCACCTTGTTATTTGTAGTTACAGACGTGCAGAGGCAATGCTAAGTTTACATTCAAAACCTTTACTCTGCTTCGCAAACATTTCCGAACAAATTGCCATGGGCTCGGGGCAGTGGATATAGCACCCTCGCAGCAAAAAGCTTTTTCTCTCATTTCAGGCCTTTCATATTTTGTGGTGCCCTATTGGCAGTGGGAGACCTTATTCCAAGCTGCTGGAGGAAAACCTGTGGTGTATGCAGCTGAAGTATTCAATCAAATAGTGACCAACAGCACATTTGTGAGTGGAGTGGACTAGTCAGCTATCCGGGGGGTCTGGAAAATACACTCTTCCCTGCAGTGTGATTAACTAACTGGAGTTCCTGCTTCAGGAAAAAATTGCAGCTACTAGCAGCCAGGATCGGGTCCTAATCCATGATGTGATAAACATGATGCTGTTATTGCTGTTATTGCTGCATGCAAATCTCTCTGAAATCTGCAGTGTTCATCCATCCCTGCATGGATTATCTCTAACTGAAATGGGCTACGTTTGGAACCAGAATACAGTTTCCCAAACGCACACATTCAGTTTGCTGTTCACTGGCAGGTGCATAGGCACAGGAGGAATGGTTGCAGACTGGCAATTTCTCATGTACTCAAAGAAAACAAGAATACCCACAGCAAATCTGTGTGACTCAGCAGATAAAATTATCTTCAGAGCTGTGTTCTAATGATTGAAATGCAAATTTGCCATTTGGAAATCTACATGGTGTGGGGAGGAGGGAAAGGCAGGAGGAAACACCTGCACGCTTAAAATAATCTGCCATTACTGGCCAAACGCTGCTGGCTGGGGCTTACCCTTTTTGCCTTGTCAGTTAACCAGACATCCCTCCCATTACTGTGATAGTAAAACTTTAATTTGAATGAGACACTTACCAGGCTCTGGGGTGGCTTTCCTCTCCTCTGTGTTCTCAGTGGGCTGGGAAGCAGCCTGTTCCTTGGGTGTGGGGGGCTGAAATAGCTCCTCCAAGAGACTGAGATTTTCCTGTTGAGCCTGATCCACAGCCTGCTCTGGGACTGGTATCATTACAAGAGTCCCTTCATTATCCTGGCTGGGAGCCTGCTGCTGGCTACAATCAGTCCCCAGGTGGGATTCAGGGGCCAGCAGCGTTTCATCATGCCTCACCCCTCCGGTAGCAGTGTCTTCCAAGTCTTCATATATTCGCTCTTCAGCCCCTTAATTCATTCCCTGCACTGATCACCAGCCTGGAAAATCTGCAGAGCTGCCAGCTTTTTAGCTATCTGCTGGTATGCATGGTCATTCCTTGGGCTTTTGCTGAAGTCCAAAGTTTTACTGGCCTCACGCCGATGATTCACCAAAATCTGGCTGTGCTCTTGTGACTAGGAAGCAACTCTCTTTGCAAAAAGCCATTCAAAACCTTGCAGGCTCTCTGACAGTGTGCTTGCAGACCAATGTTCAGCAAAAAATGACTGAACTCAGATCTGAGCTGCTGCCATTTGCAAAGGGCTAGTTATGGAACTGTGGTGGTGACTTCAATGGCACATATATTTAAAGGCTCAAGGCAACATCTAAGGTGCTAATTTAAGCAGACTATTAATACACTGGAAAAATAACAACACAATATAAAGTACGTTATCCCCCCCAAGTTATTTACATCATACAAACTATGTTGTGTATATTTATTCTGTTCTTTACATTTTTTATAATTTTATTAGTTAATAAAGACTTATTGTAATTGTGCCATGTTCCCTTTCCTGACTGAACACAGAAGGGATTTCCTGTGCATGAGGTGTAATTTGGTGGCTGTGCTGGAGGACAAGATTCTTGGATTGGAGGTGCAAGTTGAGATGCTACTGCAAATTAGAGAAGTTGAGGTGTTCCTTGACAGACAGATTTGGGAAACACCAGTACCTCAGGTTCAAGGAAGCATGGAGCTTGCCAACAAGGAATTGGATAGAGATCAAGTCAGAAAGGAGGCCTGGTGGTTCATAACCACCTGAGGCAGAGGTCACGGTGGCATTCTACATGGCTGGAGACAGATAAGGATGGGCAGGCTCAGACACTGGAGAGAAGATGACCAGGAAGAATTTCACACAGCTGGAAGTTTCAAATCAATACCTGGTCCTCAGTGTGGAAACTTTGGAAGATACCTCTCAAGATCCAGCAGGTCCAAGGGAATGGAGAGATTTATGGGTACACTTGTGGATGGCAGCTTGGCTCGACTTGTATGAAAATCAAGCTTGCCCACAAAGAGTTCTCCAACTGTCCCCGGAAGACAGACAATCCTTGTTTGGAGAGTCAATACTCAGAAGAATTGAAAGAACATTCTGCAAGGTATGGGTGGACAACAGGATAGTGTTCTGCCTCCCCAGAGCCAAGACGTGAGATGTCACTCTGACTGGATAGGTTTCTGAAGTCAACAGGCAAGGATCCACTGGTGATGGTTTATATCAGCACCAATGACACTGCATTGCAGAATATCTCACAGATAGTAGATGACTTCAGAGAGCTCAGAAGCATGCTGAAGAAGATTTCCTGTCCCATGAGTGAAGGAAGACAGAAGGCAAAAGAGTCTGGAAGCAAACAGCTAGCTAGGGAAGGAAAGTAGGGTGGAGGGTTTTGGTTCTGTGGAACACTGGTCCCCCTTGTAAGGAGAGAGGGGGCTGTATAGTTTGGATGGATGGTCTCCACCTCAGTAAAAGGGGGCCCACTCTCCTTGGGACAGGCTGGCTAGAGTCATCAAGGTGGGTGGGAGGGATAAGTTAATAGAAAAAAGGGAGGGTAAAAAGGGGGAAGATATGAGCACTCATCACAAAATTGAGATGTTGGGAATAAATTAATCAAGGAGACAAAGGACCCGAAGAGAAGAAATTCTTGAATTGCCTATACACCAATGCTATGAGTCTGGCTATCAAACAAGAGAAATTGTAATTGCTCATTTATGAGCATACATGCAATCTAGTTGGTATTACTGAAATCTGGGTGAGATAATTCGTACAACTGGAATGTTAAAATCAATACTTGTGACCTATTTACGAAAGATTGAGTGAACAAAAGGGGATGGGGAGTGGAACTCTGTCTAAAATGGCATTACTTATTTCAGAGTCACTGATAGCTCAGAAGAAAATGATCTTGAATGCTTATGGATCAATGTAATAACAGATAAAGCACAAAATGGGGTATTAGTAGGTGTCTGTACCAGCCACCAAATCACACTAGGGATCAGGATGACCAGCTACGTATGCACCTATCTACAATGTATGGGTGGGAGGGGGAACTGCGTGATCACGAGTGACTACAATTTGAATGACATATGCTGGAGGTCTCATCCTGCCAGTACTAAAATATCCCTGGAATTTCTAAACATTATAGATGATAATTCCCTGACTTAAAAAGTGTTGAAGCCAAAAAGGGGGAATTCTTTAGACCTTATCCTAACTCAGTGTTTCCCAAACTTGGGACGCCACTTGTGTAGGGAAAGCCCCTGGTGGGCCGGGCCGGTTTGTTTACCTGCCCCGTCCACAGGTTCGGCCGATCGCAGCTCCCACTGGCCACAGTTCGCTGCTCCCGGCCAATGGGGGCTGCGGGAAGCGGCGCGGGCTGAGGGACGTACTGGCCGTTGCTTCCAGCGGCGTCCCAAGTTTGGGAAACACTGTCCTAACTGATAAAGAGGACTGGATTACAGAACTAAAAATTAATGGTAACTTAGGTATGAGTAATTATAGCTTAGTGTGACAGACCCAGACCAGTGGGGTACAGGAGTCTGGTAGAGGGCAAATATACTGGTCACTGGATGAGTAGTTTTCTGTTCCCTGAGTGACCAGAGAAGGGGCTGCACTAGAGTAATCAGGAACCTGCAGGAACCTGCTAGAACCAGTTAAGGCAGGCAGGCTAATTAGGACACCTGGAGCCAATTAAGAAGAAGCTGCTAGAATCAATTAAGGCAGGCTAATCAGGGCACCTGGGTTTTAAAAGGAGCTCACTTCAGTTTGTGGTATGAGTGTGAGGAGCTGGGAGCAAGAGGTGCAAGGAGCTGAGAGTGAGAGGGTGAGGGTGTGCTGCTGGAGGACTGAGGAGCACAAGCGTTATCAGACACCAGGAGGAAGGTCCTGTGGTGAGAATAAGGAAGCTGTTTGGAGGAGGCCATGGGGAAGTAGCCAGGAAGTTGTAGCTGTCATGCAGCTGTTACAGGAGGCACTATAGACAGCTGCAGTCCACAGGGCCCTGGGCTGGAACCTGGAGTAGAGGGCGGGCCCGGGTTCCCCCCAAACCCCCCAATTGACCTGGACTGTGGGTTCTTCCAGAGGGGAAGGTCTCTGGGCTGTTCCCCAACCCACATGGTGAATCTCTGAGGCAAGAAAATACACCAATAAGCGCAGGACCCACCAAGATAGAGGAGGAACTTCGTCATGTTAGGTACAAGTAATCATGCAGCACAAGTAATTTTGCAAGCAGAATAAAGTCCAGACCAGTAATATATATACTTGGTATTTTAATAGGGCCAGTTTAACAAAACTGAAAACAATTGAGCCAAATCAGCTGGGGAGAAGAATGTAAACAGAAAAATGTGAATGATAATTGGGGGGTCACCTAACTACACTTTCCTAGATTGCCCAAAAAGCTACAATCCTACAACTGACGAAGGCGGCCATACCGGTTAAAAAACTAACCTGGTTTAGGGGAAGTGAAGTTAGCTAAATAGATAGATAAACTATATAACTATTTATACACACACACACACACACACACAGGGAAAAAGGGGACCTTGATAGTAATAAATATAAACCAGAAGTTAGGAATTGTATAAAATTGATAAGGGAAAGAAGGAGAAATCGATGGCTGGCAGAGTTTAGGACAATAAGAAGGAGTTTTTCAAATATATTAGGAACAAAAAGAATCCTGACAATGGCATTGGTCCATTTATATATGAAAATGGTAGACTTATCAATAATAATGCAGAAAAGGCAGAAATATTCACTAAATATTTCAATTCTCTATTTGGGGAAAAATAAGATGATACACTCATCATATGATGATGATGATGATACTTCTCTAGTCTACTGGTATTTCTGGAAGATGTTAAATAGAAAATACTAAATTTAGACATTTTTAAATCAACAGGTCCAGATAACTTACATCCAAGAGTTTTAAAAGATCTGGCTGAGGAGTTCACTGAACTGTTATTGTTGATTTTCAATAAGTCTTGGACACTGGGGAAGTTCCAAAAGACTGGAGGAAAGCTAATGTGCCAATTTTTAAAAAGAGTAAATGGCATGACTTGGATAATTATGGGCTGGTCAGCTTGACCTCAGTCCTGAGCAAGATAATAGAGAGGCCGATACAGGAATCAATTAATAAAGAATTAAAGGAAAGCAACGTAACTAATGCAAATCAACATGGCTTTATGGAAAATAGTTCCTATCAAACTAACTTGATATTTTTATGAGATTACAAATTTGGTAGATAAAAGCAATAGTATTGATTTATTCTACATAGGCTTCTGTAAGGTGTTTGACTTGGTTCCACATAACATTTTGATTAAAAAACTAGAATGATATAAAATTAACCTGGCACACATCAAATGGATTAAAAAGTGGCTAACTGATAGGTCTCAAAATGTAATTGTAAATGGGGACTTCTCGTCAAACGGGTGTGTTTCCAGTGGAGTCCCTCAGGGATTGGTTCTTAGCCCTACACTGTTTAACATTTTTATCAATGATGTGGAAGAAAACATAAAATCATCACTGATAAAGTTTGCAGATGATGCAAAAATTGGGGTAGTGGTAAATAATGAAGAGGACAGGTCACTGATTTTGAGCAATCTGGACCACATTGTAAACTAGACACAAGCAAACAATATGCATTTTCATAAAAGTATACATCTAGGAACAAAGAATGTAGGCTATACTTATAGAATGGGGACTCTATCCTGGGAAGCAGAGACTCTGAAAAAGATTTGGGGATCATGATAGATAATCAGCTGAACATAGCTCCCAATGTGATGCTGTGGCCAAAAAGCTAAGGAGATCCTCTTGTGCATAAAGAGGGGAATCTTGAGTAGGAGTAGAGAGGTTATTTTACTTCTATATTTGGCACTGGTGTGATTACTACTGGAATATTGTGTCCAGTTCTGGTGCCCACAGTTCAAGAAGGATGTTGATAAATCGGAGAGGGTTGAGAGAGGAACCATGAGAATGATTAAAGGATTATAAAACATGCTTTATAGTGATAGACTCAAGGAGTTCAATTTATTTAGCTTAACAAAGAAAAGGTCAAGGGATGACTTGATCACAGTTTGTAAGTATCAAATGGGGAACAAATATTTAATAATGGGCTCTTCAATCTAGCAGAGAAAGGTATAACATGACCCAAAGGCTGAAAGTTGAAGGCAGACAGATTCAGACTGGAAAAAGGTATAAATGTTTGAGAATGAGGGTGATTAACCACTGGAATAATTTACCAAGGGTTGTGGTGAATTCTCCATCACTGATAATTTTTTAAATCAAGATTGGATGTTTTTCTAAAAGAGCTGCTCTAGGAATTATTTTGGAAAAGTTCTATAGCCTGTGTTATACAGACAAGATGATTGTAATGATCCTCTCTGGCCTTGGAATCTATGAATCTACATACTGGAATAATATTTAGTCCATCTACAAAACAACCTGTTAACTTCATTTTATCCAATATAAAATGTGGCCAGTAAAGTGGACACCAGTTAAAAAGTAAAAACCTCAAATGACCATAAACAATAGATACTGGAACTATGGTCAGGAAAATTAGAGTTTGCTACACATATGGAATCAAATGCATCACTGGAGTAAAAAAGCCAGATGCAATTCTACTGACTCCAGAGAAGTCACACCCAGTTACTCAATGGTTAATTGGTTTGCTGTTTCAAGCAGAAAAATAGTTCAGAGGAGGCATCATTAGACATATACATTTCATTTTAAATACAGATAGTTAGTCTGTTGCAGTTGTCACTGAAGTCACTGTTTAAGCCCCCAGTGGGAGCAGGATCAGTGATCCTAAGATACCTATGGCTGGTATTTGAGTGACACATCATATCTAGGATACACAAGGAATGTTTGTTGAAAGATAGCTTTTAATATTGAGTATTTTAGTATTTAGTATTTTAAAATTTGAACTGCTGCTATAAAGCTTGCTGCTACAGAGAAGTACACAGGATTAAGTGATCCAAATAACAGAGAGGAAATCACATAGCAGATAAATGATAAGTTAATGAAAATATATGTGGTCTACTTTCCTTGAATTATATGAGTGCAAGTAAAGATTTGGTACTTTCATTCTTGTGTATACTTTATGGATTTATTTTCTCTTATTGCTTCACAGTATGTATTATCTACATTTTCTGATTTCCCCCCAATATGACTATAATCAATCAACAAACATTTCATGTTGTTCAGCCAAAATAATGACACACACACACGAAAAAAACCTATTTGGCATGATTTGTCAGCATTTCCCTGTAACCCTTCTGCCAGGCGGAGCCATCAGCAACCAGGACCGAGTTCAATATCTAGGGGTTCCTTTTCAACAATACAACACAGAACCGGCTCAAGCCCCACCCAGTAACCTGGGACAATTACACACCACCTCTGGATGTCTCTGAGAGAAAATACTTCCCCACTCACAAGCACAGAGTCTGAGTGTAGAAAATAAACTTTTAATGAAAGGAAAGAAATCACCAGATATTAATTAGGGAAAATGTCACAAGCACGATTCATAATCATAAAACTATGAGCAGAACACTCACACCAGAGTGGGTGGGGCAGTGCCTTCTGCCTCATATTCTTGAGTTCTACAACCAACAGTTCCTTTACTGTGACCCTCTCTGTTCCCTCACCGTACCCCACTCACAGTGGTTTTTCCTTGGTCAGAGAGGACCCAGGGTTCAGAGGTGCATCTGTGTGAGTTCATCTCCCACCCGGGGAAGAAGGCACCTTGCTTGCTCTGCCATCTGAGCACTTGCTTTTGCTGGATGCCCCGCCAGCTGCGGTTCCTTGTCGCGTGGCTGCCCCACCAGCCGCTGTTCCTCTCCACTTGCTGCCCTTCCAGCCACTCATTCCTCTCCGCTGGACGCCCCACCAGCCACTTGTTCCTCTCTGCTCGCCGCCTTGCCAGCCATAATTCCACTTGCCAGTCACCTTCTTCCACCTGCCTTTCTGCTGTGACCTCTGCAGGTCAGTCTCTTGAGGTTCCGCCCAGCTCTTAGTGATTTTCAGCTCTTAGGCTGGGCACAAATGTTGTCCCACCACAAGTGATTATCAGTTCTTTTGAGCACTTAAAATAACAAAAAGCTCCTACTGGAGCCTATTTAGCTCTATCTTTGAACAGTGGGGAGGAACAGCTTAAACCAGACCAGGGACCCTCCGGGAGAGTCCACATCTCCTGGCTGGGATACTTGTCCCCACCCCTCTGACTTTCACAGGGGTCAGGCATTCGAGCCCCTTAACGAGATCTGTTCAGCTGAAGGTGACCCCTCATTTGGGACAGGTCAATCACAGTTCTGCTCCCCTTTACTCAGATAATAAAGACAACAACACTGATAACAGCATTTCACTACCTCAGCATTCAGTACTAAAGTGATTTGTAACTAAACACCAGCCAAAGTTGATCACTTTGAGCAACACCGCTCTATCTGCTGGATATCTAGGTAGAGTAGGTGTGTTCATGAAAATACAGTTTGCTCCTGAAGTCTCTCCCCCGCCCAGCTAGCTGTCAGAGGAGAACTCATTCAGACCCTGCTTACATCCTTATTGGCTATATTCTTATGTATCTTTGAATTAATCCTCTTTAGAACCTTAACTTTCAGATTGCTTGTCATTAGTACCAGGGAATGGAGCTTTCAGGCTAAGGTTCCCCTACCCTCCACCCCACTAGGTGTTGGTACTGTCTGTTTGTTCTGCCCCACCTGGGGTCTACAAACTGACTGCTTGTTCTGCCCTGCCCAGAGGGTCAGAACCCTCAGTCGTTGTTTGCCTGCCCCAGCCAGGAAGCTCAGGGGCCCTAGACTGCTTCTTTGTTCAGTCCCACCTGGGGCTATAGACTGGCTGTTTGTTCTGCCCAGTCTGGAAGGTCAGGACTCTTCATTGTTATTGTTGGTCCCGGCCAGGAGGTTTGGAGGCTACAGGCCCACCCAGGGGCCGCGGGTTGATATTTGCTCGGCCCCGCCAGACCACATTGTTGCAATTATTTGATCCCACAGGGAGCCCAGATGACGGTGTGACGAGGTGAATCAACCCCGCACTGGACCAACAGGGGAGGTCCCGCTTGACAAACAGGGCCCCCCGTCACACCATGTTTATATAGATCCAGTAGCCCCAACGCTCCCTGCAACTATTGTGCAAGAGCTATGGGTGCTATTCCAGCCAATCTGAAATAACAGTTTTGGGGGGGCGGGAAAGAGAGAAAGGGATCCATGTAACAGTTCTGTCTCTGCTCTTTTGTTGGGAAAGGGAGCTTTTTGTCTCAGTCCCTTCACACTCCAACCCATAGAGCCCAATCATTCAGGCTCTGTGGACAGGAGTGGGCTTCACTCCTCTGAGTAGAGGGTTGGACTAGGTGACCTCCAGAGGTCTCTTCCAACCCTAATCGTCTATGATTCACTCTGTACAGTAGAACCAGTATGAATAAACTCTGCTTTCAGTAAATTGTAGTCTACAGGCCTCTACCAATGCTCAATCTCTGTCAGGCCTCTACCAGTGCTCAGTGCTCACTCTGTGTCAGGGGTCAGTCCTAAAAGATACCAATTACGGCAAAATGCTCAGCACTTTGCAGAATTAGGCCCCCTTTTCTTTAGGCTAAAGACACAGGTTTTATTTCTTCAGAGGGCCTTCTAAGGTCACTTCCAGAAGATAATTAAAGTATCCTCCCTAGATGATAGTGTTATCTCTGAATGATTGGATTTCATACAACTCATAAAATTCTCCATTACTTGCAGTAGCAGGAGCTCTGCCATAATTAAGGTTATTTAGGTTTGATTAATTAAGGTTGAGCATCTCTTACTGTTTAGAGTAGTCTAAAATACTATATTCAGGGTCCCTTGTTTACTGCAATTTGGTATCTGTAGAATCTGCTGCAATATACCCCATTATCCCAGCAGACACAAACAAACCTACATCAGAAATCCTTTTTTTTTTCTTCTTTACATGGTGGCTGTATTTCAGTGATCAACATATGCTCTTTCTCTGAACTCCAAGTTTCACTGGCCACCTCCACCAGTAAAAGGAAAGATTTCAAACAAAAGACCAAAGTCTTCCCTGATTGACATTGTCTACAACCCGAATGATGTCAGTTATATTGCACACGACGTAATGTAATGCAGAATTAGTCACAAAGGGCCAGACCCTTAGCTAGTATAAATCAATACATCTCTATTGACATTGATGCTTCACTGATTTACACCTGCTGAGGATCTGGCCCCCAGGGTTCAAAATTGCTTTCCTGGTTGTTTGCATCTTGGCTTCTGCTGCAATAAAAGCAGCAAGAAAACAGCCAACAACATCTTCTGGGGTTGTTAAAATTGCTTTTGTTCTTACTTTCCCATGTGGTTAAAAAATATAATCAAGTGCTTTCTATTCCATGTGGTACACTAGGTTTTGTGGGGGATAGGGTGGGCGGGTGTGTAGGATTTTTGTTTTGGGTTGTTGTTGTTTTTACAATTTCCCTTGCCTTTTCTCAGCCTTAGGGCAGGTCTACACTTAAAATGCTGCATCGGTGCCAGTTGGCGGCTGTAGCGGTTTAATGAAAATGCTGTATGCCAACAGGAGAGAGCTCTCCTGTCAGTGTAGATAATCCATCTCCCCAAGAGGCAGTAGCTATGTTGATGAGAGAAGCTCTCCCACCGAAATAGCACTGTTTACTCCCAGGGTTAGGTCAGTATAACTACGTAGCTCAGGGGTGTGGATTTTTCACACCCCTGAGTGACGTAGTACTGATGTAAGTCTGTAGTGTAGACAGACCTTAGTGTATAGGAACAGAGGGTCCTGTGGCACCTTTAAGACTAACAGAAGTATTGGGAGCATAAGCTTTCGTGGGTAAGAACCTCACTTCTTCAGATGCAAGTAATGGAAATTTCCAGAGGCAGGTATAAATCAGTATGGAGATAACGAGGTTAGTTCAATCAGGGAGGGTGAGGTGCTCTGCTAGCAGTTGAGGTGAGAAACTCCTCCCTTGGTGTTCAGATTCAGACTAACACGGCTACCCCTCTGATACTTAGTGTATAGGAATATGTCTACACTGAAAATGCTACAGCTCTGCAGCTGCATCGCTGCAGCTCTTCCGTGTAGACACTACCTACACCGAAGGGAGGACTTCTCCCGTGGAGATAGGCACTCCACTTCCCTAAGAGGTGGTACCTAGGTCAACAGAAGAATTCTTCTCTCAACCTACTGCTGTCTACACCGAGGGTTAGGTTGGCATAACTGTCTCTATAGGTGTGGATTTTTCACACCCCTGAGAGATGTAGCTATACCAATGTATACTCCTAGTGTAGACCAAGCCTAAGTAGCAAAGATATGGTATTATCACCTCCCTCGTATGTGAAGAATTGACATACAAATAAAGCTTTCAACAACCCATGTTCCCAAAATGTGACGTGGCAGTGGTAAAAATTACCAGCCCATTCACACCACACCGAGTTCCTATGCTGCACTCAAGATATGTTTACATTTAAACTGCTATAGTGTATACACTATCTATGCTGACAGGAGGGGTTCTTCCATTGGCATAGGTAATCCACCTCCCCGAGAGGCAGTAACTAGGTCAATCGAGAATTCTTCTGTTAACCTAGTGCAGTCTACACCAGGGGTTAGTCATCTCTCAGAGGTGTGGATTTTTCATGCCACTGAGAGATGGAGCGATGCTGATGTAAGTTCCCAGTATAGACAAGCCAAGTGGAAGCAGGGGCCTTAGCAACCAGTACAGAAGCACAGAGGTTCCAGCAGCTCTCTTGAGATCCTCTGGTTCAGGGATCCTAACCTACTATCCATTCCATTAGGGTAGTGGCAGGTGATTGTATGGGGTGGGGAAATGGGGGACCTCTCATTTCCCCATGAAACAACATGGAGGAAATTTTACAAGAGAAACTTACTGTGTTTTCCCCCCTTCTGGTGCTCTCGGATGGATTCTATGCAGCCAGGAGTGATCAGTTGGAACAATTTACCAAGGGTCAACGTGGATTCTCCATCACCGATGATTTTTACAACAAGGTTGGATGTTTTTCTAAAAGGTCTGCTCTGGGAATTATTTTGGGAAAGTTATCCGGCTTGCGTTATACAGGAGGTCAGACTAGATGAGCACAATGGTCCCTTCTTGCCTTGGATTCTATGAATCTGATCCATAGAATTCCCTGAAATGGACAAGCGCATGAATAGAGAGGGGGAAACAAAGAGAGTGCATATTAAATTATATTGTTCTCCATTAAATATTTGATTAACTGAAACATATGCTGTGGGGAGAGGTTGTGGAGTGGTAGAAGTGCCATTGTGCAGATGAAGTCTCCTCAAAGCAAACTGAGATAGTATAAAGGACTGCTGGCACCCCATGAAAAAATGCCCAAGAGCTATAAACCCTGTGGCCTGACTCTCAGTTGCTTGGCACTCTGTGTAATAGAAAGGGAGTGTAAAGTGATTGTAAACTGTTATCATTCTAATTTAGTAGCATTCAACACCCACTTTGCACACTTGTAAATGACCACTAAGGTGCAAAAAACTAGAGAATATTGACCCAGGGATTATAGGGCTGGAGGAAAAAAAGGAAAGAAAAAAAATACACTCAACCTGGTAGGTTCTGTCCTGGTAGGAAAATGCCTGAACTGCCTGACTCAACAGGCTACTTGTAACAGTCACATAAGCATCAAAGAGATATAAGATTTTTAATCCTACTTAATCATTAGCTTGTAATTACAAGGCTAACTAGCCAGGCTGCCTAGATGTTAGTTATAATTTAGTCTGCTTACATTTAATTACTTAGATTTTCTATTTTCCACTACCTGTGTCAAATAAACCTTGAACTAGAGTTGTGATTTGTGGCTCTTATTAGGGATAATCACTGTGAGGATATTCCTGAGAGAAGGAAACTGAGGCTTGGGCTCCACTAAAGAGTGAGGTTGATGTAAGGCAGGTTACATCAACCTAATTATGTCAGTATACACACTACAGCCTTGTTCCCACCAATGTAAGGGTACGTCTACACTACGGGATTAATCTGAATTTAGATAATTCGAATTTGGGAAACAGATTGTATAAATTCGATTGTATGCGGCCACACTAAGCACATTAATTCGGTTTTTACCCACATTAATTCGGCGGTGTGCGTCCATGTACCGGGGCTAGCGTCGATTTCTAGAGCGTTGCACTGTGGGTAGCTATCCCATAGCTATCCCATAGTTCCCGCAGTCTCCCCTGCCCATTGGAATTCTGGGTTGAGATCCCAGTGCCTGATGGGACCAAAACATTGTCTCAGGTGGTTCTGGGTACAGCCTCACCCCTTCCTCCCTCCCTCCCTCCCTGCATGAAAGCAACGGACGGCAGACAACCGTTTCGCGCCTTTTTTCCTGGGTGAACACTGCAGACTCCATACCACGGCAAGCATGGAGCCCGCTCAGCTCCAGACAGCAGTCATGAACATTGTAAACACCTCGCGCGTTCTCGTGGAGTTTATGCTGAGCCAGGACCAGAAAAACGAGGCGAGGAGGCGGCGGCGGCGGGAGCGCAGCGACCAGCGTGATGAGGACATGGACATGGACACGGACACAGAATTCTCTCAAACCACGGGCCCCGGTGCTTTGGAGATCATGTTGTTAATGGGGCAGATTCTATCCATGGAACGCCGATTCTGGGCAAGGGAAACAAGCACAGACTGGTGGGACCGCATAGTGTTGCAGGTGTGGGACGATTCCCAGTGGCTGCGGAACTTTCGCATGCGTAAGGGCACTTTCATGGAACTTTGTGACTTGCTGTCCCCTGCCCTGAAACGCCAGAATACCAAGATGAGAGCAGCCCTCACAGTTGAGAAGCGAGTGGTGATAGCCCTGTGGAAGCTTGCAACGCCAGACAGCTACCGGTCAGTCGGGAATCAATTTGGAGTGGGCAAATCTACTGTGGGGGCTGCTGTGATGCAAGTAGCCAAAGCAATCATTGAGGTGCTGCTACGAAAGGTAGTGACTCTGGGAAATGTGCAGGTCATAGTGGATGGCTTTGCTGCAATGGGATTCCCTAACTGTGGTGGGGCGATAGATGGAACCCATATCCCTATCTTGGCACTGGAGCACCAGGGCAGCCAGTATGTAAACCGCAAGGGGTACTTTTCAATGGTGCTGCAAGCACTGGTGGATCACAAGGGACGTTTCACCAACATCAACGCGGGGTGGCCGGGAAGGGTTCATGATGCTCGCGTCTTCAGGAACACTATTCTGTGTAAAGGGCTGCAGCAAGGGACTTACTTCCCGGACCAGAAAATAACCGTTGGGGATGTTGAAATGCCAATAGTTATCCTTGGGGACCCAGCCTACCCCTTAATGCCATGGCTCATGAAGCCATACACAGGCAGCCTGGACAGGAGTCAGGAGCTGTTTAACTACAGGCTGAGCAAGTGCAGAATGGTGGTAGAATGTGCATTTGGCCGTTTAAAAGGTCGCTGGCGATCGCTACTGACTCGCTCTGACCTCAGCCAAAGAAATCTCCCCATTGTTATTTCTGCTTGCTGTGTGCTCCACAATCTCTGTGAAAGTAAGGGGGAGACCTTTATGGCAGGGTGGGAGGCTGAGGCAAATCGCCTGGCTGCTGATTACGCGCAGCCAGACACCAGGGCGATTAGAAGAGCACACCAGGAAGCAGTGTGCATCAGAGAAGCTTTGAAAACCAGTTTCATGACTGGCCAAGCTACAGTGTGAAATTTCTGTTTGTTTCTCCTTCATGAAAACCCGCCCCCTTTATTGACTCATTCTCTGTAAGTAACCCACCCTCCCCCTTCCCCCAGCTTGCTTTCAAACCAAATAAAGTCACTATCGTTTAAAAATCATTTATTCTTTATTCATAGATTGTAAAAAGAGGGAGGGATCCCGGGTGGGGTTTGGGAGGAGGGAAGGAAAAGGCCATTAAGAAATGGTTAAAAAAATGACAGCCTTTTGCTTGGGCTGTCCACTGGGGTGGAATGGGAAGGTGTACGGAGCCTCCTCCCCCCCCGCATTCTTACACGTCTGGGTGAGGAGGATATGGAACATGGTGAGGGGGGAGGGGGGTTATACAGGGGCTGTAGCGGCACTCTGTAATCCTGCTGCCGTTCCTGAAGCTCCACCAGACGCCGGAGCATGTCTGTTTGCTCTCGCAGTAGCCCCAGCGTTGCTTCCTGACTCCTCTGATCTTCCTGCCGCCACCTCTCATCTCGAGCATCTCTCCTGTCCTCACGTTGGTCCCTCATGTCCTCACGTTGGTCCCTCCTGTCCTCACGTTCACTGGCTTCTTTCCTATACTTTGAAACCGTGTCCTTCCACTCATTCAGATTAGCTCTGTCACTGCGGGTGGATTGCATGATTTCTGCAAACATCTCGTCTCGCGTCTTCTTCTTCCGACACCTTATCTGTGCTAGCCTTCGGGATGGAGGAGGGAGGCTTGAAGAATTTGCAGCTGCAGGAGGGAGGGAAAAAATGAGAGAATTTTTTAAAAAGATACATTTTGCAGAACAATGCTTATACTCTTTCACGGTGACCAACACTATTCACATTACATAGCACATGTGATTTTGCCTCTTAATATTGAGTGCCTGTGGCTTTGGTGTTAGAGATCACAGACGCAGGTCCGGGCAACAGAATTCAGCTTGCAGGCAGCCATGGTAAGCCATTGTCTTTCGGCCTCTTCGCCCTCCTTTCCCACATACCAAAGCAAAGCCTGTTGACTGCTGCGGTTTTCCTGTTAACCTTCAGCAGCAGAAAACAAACTAACCCCCC